>NW_027616491.1:230000-286785 GCF_964187855.1 Myxine glutinosa | reverse complement strand
GCACCAGAATGTGATGATATGGCACCAGTAGGAGTTTAGGACCTTCCCATACCTCCCCGCATCTCTTCCCATCATCTCAAGCTCCAACAACAACCACAACAACAGCGGCTATGCGTCCTCACTCCGGCTCGGTTGGCCGCCATTGAACATGTGCTCGACGGGGTTACCCAGAAGGGGGCTCCCTGTCGGCCCCTCGTCAAGGGCGGAGCCGGTAACCCCCGCACCCAATGAGAAGCCATGGGCCGATGCCATATGGGGCGGAGCTAACGAGCGAGGGCGTGACTCCCCGCCGGATATACGCGGCCCCGCGCCGGACGTGACGTCAGATGCGCCCCGAGCTTGGAAGGACAAGACGCCACCCTCCCGAGCGCTGAGCGACCTCCCCGGCATCTCCACCAAAGTCGCGACCCACGAGCGCTGAGCGACCTCCCCGCATCTGCTGGACACCACCGTACGTGATTCTGTCCCGGAGCCAGGTGCACCTGAGCCATCGACTGCCGCTTTCCTTGCCATCAAATCCCGTGTGAGTCAGCGTTGTCCCGTTTATCTGTGGTCTGTCTAGGGTTAATATAAGGTTGTGTCTAAGTGCCCACCTTCCTATGTTTCCCTCTTGTCCCTGTAATCTAACCTTTTTCCGTACGAATATACTTGAGAACTGAACCCTTGGTGTCGTATTGTGTGATTGTAACCCAGCCGGGTGTCTTCTCTTTCCTATTGAGCCAGCGTAGCGCGATTAGTCAACATTCGGGCACAATCGGGTAACTTGTACGGATACGGCGGCCATCCCGCTCGGCCCACCATACCATCAAAGTCGTATCTGTAACAATTGGTGTCGGGAGTGAGATTCGAGGCCCGACCAAATTTTGAAGAAAAAAAAAAAAAACGAATAGAGGAAAAAAAAAAATTTGGTCAAAATTTGGAGCGGCCGAAATTTGTTTTGTTTTACGAAACTCGAATTTTGCAAGTCGCGCTATGGCGGATCAAGACGGCTGGGGTCCGGTAGGGGAGAGTGAGGCAGGGTCGGTCCAGGACCAAATTGAGGGACGTGAGGAGAGCGAAGCAGCGAGGGTAGCAGACGCGCAAAATGGCGCCTCGCTGGTCACCGCGCCCGTGACCGTGGCAGCGCCCCTGGTGGATCCGAACCTTTTTATGTTGCAAATGAGGGCCCTTATGGAACGAATAGAGGGCCAAATGGGGGTAATGGGGAACCGGATGGATGCTCAGGGTGAGCGATTGGAGGGCCAAATGAGGGGTACCGGTGAGGGATTAGAAAAGAAATTTGAGGGGTTAGACAACGGGATAAAAGAAGTAAAGAATGGGTTAACGGGGGTAGAAAACAGAATGGCCGCTCAAGAGAATCAGATAGAGGGAGTGAAACATGGGTTAACGGGGGTAGAAAACAGAATGGCCGCTCAAGAGAATCAAATAGAGGGAGTGAAAAATGGGTTAGAGGGGTTAGAAAACAGTATGGAAGGCAAATTGAGGGACATGAGGGACCAAGCGGAAAGGGAAGTTAAACAAATGGAGCAGCAGATAGAGGGGGTCAGAATGGGGGTAGAAACCAAACTGGATGCTCACAGGGAGGAAATGGAGCAGATGAGGGTGGCATCTGGGCAGGAGATGCAAGTGATGGGAGAGGAGATCAGAAGAGGAGTGAGTGAGGAGGTCGGAGGAGTGCGCGAGGAGGTGAGGCACTGTAAGGAGCGCATGGAGAAAGAGGTGAGAAAGGGGACTGTAAAATTGCAAGGTGGTATAGAGGAGTTGACGCTGGGAGTAGAACAACTGACAGTGGGACAAAAGGAGTTGGGGGACCAGGTAAAGAAGAACACAGCGGTAATAGAGGGTTTAAAATCGACACAGAAGGAGATGAAAAAGGACGTAGGGGTAATTAAAAAAGAGTGTCAGACGGTACATGAGGACCTGACGAGGAAAATGGACAAGGTGGTAGAGGTAATGGAGGTTAAAGAGCGGGAGGTGCGGGAGCACATAGAAAAAAATAAAGTGGAGTTAGAGGAAGAACTTAAAGGGGCGCACGAAGAGATGAAGGAGATGAAGCAAAAATTAGAAGAAGTGGAAGAAGGGGTGAGCGAAATTAAAAAGCGACGGAGAGAGGATAAGAAAGAGATAAAAGAGGAGGTAAAAGAATTGGTCCAGAGTCTGTGTTCGGATCGTGATGATGTGCTCATTAACCGGATGAGGGATTCGCAGGTGATGGAGGAGAAGCGAAGAGAAAGAGGACCCGGTGTAAGTGGTGACCAATATGGTCGTGCGTATGATGCGCCAGGTGATTTAATAAGCTTGGGGGTCGAGATAGACCCGGATGTTCGTGAGAGGCCAAGAGTGAGGTGTATGGCTGGTCCGGAGGGTATGGAACGAGAGGTGCGAGGTGTGGGTGAGCAAGGTTGTGGTGGTGGTGGTATGGAATGGGTAGCGGGTTGCGGAGGTGTGACCCATGCATCGACACCAACAGGGGTAGTTGTTGGAGGGACCGGGGAGGCACGAGAGCCCCTTGGGGGTAGTGTACTGTGGGGGCCCGGCCGGTTCGGCCCCGCGCTGACCCCGCAAGGGGCGACGCACGGGGTCCGGCCGGCGGGCAACGACTCGCATACGAGGTGGTCCCACAAGGTCCCACTCGCGCCGTATGACGGCAAGAGTGATCTACGCGCGTACCTGGCGCAGTTCGACTGTGTGTGTAAGGGTAACGGTTGGGGTGAGGACGAAGGTGGAGTACACCTGGTGGCCGCATTGCGCGGCGCGGCGGCGGAGGTGCTGACGGCATTACCAGCGGGTGCTCTCACCCTGCCAGCCCTCCGCGACGCCCTAATTAATCGATTTGGAATAGAACAGCAGAGCGAGCTTGTTAAAGCTCAGCTCGCGCTGCGAAAGCGCAAGCCCCAGGAAGCCATCGGGGAACTTGCCCACGACATTCGCCGCGCAGTGGGGATCGCACATGCTAGCATGGCAGCGGATTCCCGGGAAAGCCTGGCGCTGGACCATTTTATCCAGGCCCTCCCGGATATTGAGCTCCGGCAACAGCTCGCCATGTGGCGCCCGCAGACTCTGAGCCAGGCGGCTGACGCTGCGGCCCGTTGGGAAGCAGCGAGGCCCCTGGCCCGGGGGGGCGAGCGTCTCGCAATGGCGGTCCGCCAGATGGGACCCCCGATGGAGGGCGGACCCCTTAGGGGGCCCGCCCCCGACGTGGGTCCTGACCTGGCGGGCATGGTCCGGAGGCTGGTGGACCAGCGCCTGGCAGGACCTGGACCATGGCAGGCGGCCCCGGAGGTGGCCCGCGGTGGACCACGAGCGGGTAATCCAATTCGGACTTACAGGGGGGGGAATTTGGAATTCCGGAGGCAAGCACCTTATCAGGTGAGGTGCTATACCTGCAACCGCCTGGGTCACCTGGCGCGGCACTGTCGAAACGCGCGCCGGGATGATCCCCGGCAGTTGAGGTCCTCAACTCCGCCCAGGGGGGAGCGGGTTAGCCGACCCCAGACACCCCCCCGCCAGACCCCGGGAAACTAGAAGGTGTCGGGCACGTAGGGCGGTGTTCGGCAGCAGAGGATGGAGGAGAGCCCTCATTGACGCGACAGGTCATTTATTGTGGCCAAATTGGAACCGGTAGCCTGACAATTAGATGCAAAATTGCCGGCGTGGGGGTAGACGCCGTAGTGGACACAGGAGCTAGCGCCACGATCATCAGCCCTGTGGTCCTTGATTCGAGCGCAGGTGGCTGGGATAAGATCCAGCGCCTGCAAAATTATAGTTTGCAGCTTGCTACCGGGGTAACGGCCCCGATCATAGGGCGTGGTTCTGTGACCCTCAAGTTAGGGTCGGTAAGGAGGGAGATAGATGTTTGGGTGGCGGAGGTGTGCGACCCATGTTTAATAGGGTTGGACCTGTTGACTGCCAGCGGTTGTAAAATCGACTTGTGCCGGGGGATCCTGCAGGTGGGAGTAGAAGAGCTGCCGTTAGGGGGAGTGAGCACGGCCGAGAGAGCGGAGCTGGAGGCTTCCGAGGCCGTGACCATCCCCCCCAGGGCCGAGGCGATAGTGCCGGCCCGGTGGGCAGCTCGCCCAACATGGCAGGAGTCCTGCGGCCTGGTCGAACCGGTGGCAGCGCAGTCCATACCGGGTTTAATCGTGGGCCGCACCCTTGTAAAAACGGACGGACCGGTAGTGGCCGTCCGAGTAGTAAATGTGAGTACAGAACCACGCACTATAGTAAGGGGCACGAGGGTAGCTGGCTGCACCCCAGTTGAGGAAGTCGCGACAGTGAGGGGCGAGAACGTCCAGCCGAGCCGACCCCGGGGGGAGCCTTCAATAACAAGTAGGAATTGGCCCGATCCCATTTGCGAGATGGTAAATCGTAGTAGCGTAGAGTTGGGAGGTACCCAGAGGGAGGCCTTACACAAACTGGTTGGGTCCCATTTGGACCTCTTCTCCCTGTCCACCGAGGATATTGGACGTACGGGCCTGGTGAAACATCAGATCCACACCGGTGAGGCCCGGCCTATTCGTCAGGCCGCCCGACGGCTCCCTTGGAGCAAGAGGGCGGAAGCTGACGAGCAGGTTGCAAAAATGCTCGACGCAGGTGTGATCGAGCCCTCGGGAAGTCCTTGGATGTCACCTGTTGTGCTGGTCAAAAAGAAGGATGGGACCACGCGGTTCTGCGTGGACTATCGCCAGCTAAACAACGTGACACTCAAGGACTCATATCCCCTGCCAAGGATTGATGACACCCTCGATGCCGTTGCGGGCTCAAATTGGTTCACAACTTTGGACCTCAAGAGTGGGTATTGGCAGGTGGAGATGGATAGGGCAGGGAAGGAGAAAACGGCATTTTCCACAGGTAAGGGACTGTATCAGTTTACTGTGATGCCGTTTGGTTTGTGTAACGCCCCCGCCACCTTTGAGAGATTGATGGAGCATGTACTAGGCGGCATGCCATGGCAGTCATGCCTGGTGTACCTGGATGACGTCCTGGTACATGCCCAAACGTTCCCCCAGGCACTAGCTAATTTGGACCAGGTGTTCGGGTGCCTCAGACAGGCAGGGTTGAAGCTGAACCCGAGTAAGTGCACTTTGTTTGCAAGAGAGGTGGCCTATCTAGGTCACGTGATTGGCCGCGAGGGGGTAAAAACAGACCCAGACAAAATTAAAGCGGTAGAGGAGTGGCCCGCACCACGTACCATCAAAGAGGTGCGGGGATTTTTGGGACTCTGCTCCTACTACCGGCGCTTTGTGGCGAAATTTGCGGAGTTGGCCCGTCCCCTCCACCGGCTTACGGAGAAGGGGACGCGATTTAATTGGACACGGGAGTGCCACGAGGCCTTCCAAAAATTGAAGGGGTGTCTAACATCCGCACCCCTTCTAGCTTACCCCACTAGTGACGGGACATTTACCCTGGACACGGATGCGAGCCAGGAAGGATTGGGCGCAGTTTTGTCTCAGACACAGGAGGGCGTGGAGAGAGTGATTGGTTATTATAGTCGGGCCTTAAGTAGGCCCGAGAGAAATTATTGCGTCACTCGCAAAGAGTTATTGGCTATGCTGGCTGCCATGAACCATTTCCACCCGTACTTGTACGGGCGGAAATTTTTGGTTAGAACTGACCATTCCTCCTTGCAATGGCTCCTTCGGTTCAAGGAACCGGAGGGCCAAATTGCAAGGTGGTTGGAAAAGTTGCAGCAGTACGATTTTGATGTGGCCCATAGGGCCGGGAAGGCCCATGGTAATGCGGACGCACTCTCTCGGCGTCCTTGTCTGGGGGAAAACTGTAAATTTTGTGCGAGACACGAGGAGAGGGAGCAATTGGGCGATTCCGCCCCGATTCTCGTCGTCCGGGCAACCCGGGTGAGAGGGCCAATTTTGCCACTAACCGCGGACGAGGAATTTGGAGAGTTGGCTTGGAGCACGGCCCAGCAGGAGGATCCTGTTCTGGGGCCGGTGTTCCAATGGGTCAAATTGGGGCAAAGACCAAAGGGGGAAGAGGTCACCCCCCTCGGGGCGCAGACAAAGGCATATTGGGCTCAGTGGCAGACCCTGGAATTGAAAGGCAACATCTTGTATCGCAAGTGGGTGGAGGTTCCCTCTGATCGAACTTCCTGGCTGGTGATAGTCCCTGACAAATTCAAGAACGTCATATTGCAACAGGTGCATGGTACCCGCTCCGGCGGCCATTTGGGCAGGACAAAGACAATATCTCGGGTCCGCCGGAGGTTCTATTGGGTGAATATGGGGCGCGACATACAGGACTGGTGTCGGAGATGCGACGCCTGTTCTGCCAAAAAGGGACCAGCACGGAGGATGAGGGCCCCCCTTCAATTACATCAGGTGGGGGCCCCCCTTGAGCGGGTGGCTATGGATATTCTAGGACCGCTGCCCCGCACCCGCCAAGGTAATAAGTATATCCTCGTTGTGATGGACTACTTCACCAAGTGGCCGGAGGCCTACGCCCTCCCCAACCAAGAAGCAGGGGTGGTAGCGCAGGCCTTCGTGGAAGGATTTGTGTGCCGGCATGGGATTCCACAGGAGTTGCACACCGACCAGGGACGAAATTTTGAGAGCAAATTACTAAAAGATGTGTGCAGTCTCCTGTCAATTCGAAAAACCAGGACAACGCCTTTAAGACCTCAATCTGACGGGATGGTGGAAAGATTCAACCGAACTTTAATCCAACAACTGGCACTGTTCACCACCACCCGTCAGGATGACTGGGACGAACATCTCCCTTACTTGCTCATGGCCTACCGAACCAGCCAGCACGGGGCCACCGCATGCAGTCCAGCGTTGCTTATGTATGGGCGGGAGTTACGGGCTCCCGCCGACTTGCTATGCGGTCCCGTGCCAGACACAGTGGTTAACCCGCCGAGGGAGGGGTACGCACGTCACCTAGAGGAAGGCATGGAGCTAGTCCATGCCTTCGCCCGCCGCCAACTCCATCTGGCGGGGGAAAAGATGAAGCGCAGGTACGACGACCGGAGCCAGGGGAGTCAATACGCTCCGGGGATGAAGATTTGGTTCTTTAATCCCCGGAGGCGGAAGGGAAGGTGCCCAAAACTCACCTCCCCCTGGCAAGGCCCAGGAGTCGTCCTGTCGCAAATCTGTGACGTGGTCTTTAAGATCAAAATGGGGCCACGAGCCCTCCCTCGGATCGTCCACGCCGACCGGATAAGACCTTACACCGGCGAGCAGGCGCCCCCGTGGATCGCCTCGGCTTTAGATGCCGAGGCGGGACCCAGTACCTCTGAATAAGGGGGGCTTATTAGTGCCAGAGGACTGGGGGATTGAGGAGCGATAGGCCCGGTGGGAGAGGGTGGCATCCCTGCCACCTTTCCCATGTGAGGGGGGCAAAGGAGCAATAGATTATGGGGTGTATGGCAGTGAAAACTAGCCCGGGTGGGTTAGGTTATATTGATAGGGATCTAGCGAAGATGACAGTAGGTAACGTTAAGATTAGTTAGTGACTGATACCTGTAGTGGGGACGCAGGTAGATTAGTATGGATGATAATGACGAGGGAGCGCAATAGTTTAAAGGGACGACTGGGAAGCGCAAGTTTCAGAAGGGAGTAGTTAGCTGAGATGATGCCGTGTTTGTGAGAATTGAACAGGTGTGATTGCACAGGTGTGCAATTGGACAGGTGTGTGGAGTAGTGTATGAGTAGTGAGTGTGTGGATCAGCGCGAATGCGCTTGGGGAGAGAAGGGTGCAGGTGGCACCAGGTGTGAGAGCACAGGTGTGCAGGTACAGGTGTGTGGAGAGAGTTGGAGTGAGTGGTACGGAGTGGTGTGCATGGTGCGAAGGTGTGAATGGGGGAAGAGTGGACCCCCATCACGGATACCCGGGGCGGGTAGTGTAAGTGTTAGGTAGAGGGTGCAGGTAAATTGTGGTTGGATATTGGCATTTGTGGTGCGGTTGCAGAATGGTGTTGTGAATGGGTGCATTAGTGTTGTGGAAATGGCTGGGCGTGTAGCCTGTTAGTGTGTGTAGTTGGTTGGGCACTCCACCACTGTGAGGATGTCGGCCAGGTGAGGCCGCAGGTGGGCTCTGGGAGCCGGTAGTTGTGAGTGGGTGCCTGAGGATCCCGGGTGTGGATCGGGCAGCCCAGTGCCAGAGAGGGCACGGAGTGGGGAGAGAGCCAGAGGGCCTTCCCCTGGTAGTTAGGTTAGGGTAAGGAGCAGGTAAGCTCGGAGGCAACTGCAGTGGTGGAGGTGTGCAGGTGGGTAGACCCACTGGGAGAGGTACACGTCGCAGCCCAGAAATTGTACGAGGGCACCGGGAGATGAATCGGGGGAGTGAGACCCCAAATTGAAGAGCACCACAGTTTGGCCAATGGGAATTGGTTTTTAGAACCCATAGTGTAAGAGGGCCAATGGTTTGGCCGGAGGAAGACCCCGGGTAGTGTAAAGTTGTTAAAGTCATTTAGGAGATAGTTAGGATTGATGAACCTGTCGCACCATACGCAGCCACTTGCCTGTGGTGATGATGATGACTCCACACCTGTGTTTTCTTTGGTAGTGTTGCAGAAATGAGAATTGCTGTGAGGATTTGTGAGACGCATCACGACGTGGATGAGACATTGGGGTGATTCCATCTCTCCCTCCCTAGGAGGGACTGATGATGAATTGGTAATGGCAAATTTTGATGTTGAGTTGAAAATGGCAAATTTTGATGAGAGTTGAAAATGGCAAATTTGATTGGTTAGGAGGGAGAGAAGACGAATTTGGTATATGGGAGGAACGGGGAAGACAGTAGGGATGTTTGTGGATTTGTAAAGTAGATGTTTATGGGTAGTGTTGTGTTTTGTTGATACAGTAAGGGGTAAGGGAGGGGCCATGTAGGTTACCTGGTGGGGGGGGCGTACGGTAGGAACGTACCTGTCTCACCTGGTTCCCATGTGCCCCCAGTGTGCATCACCTTGCATTGCGTGCACTTTTGCGCCCTTACCACCTTGCTCACTTGTCTTGTTTTTGTCTCCCACCTCCGAGGATCTGGCTTTGGGGTAGAGAGAGAGGAGAGAGAGGTGCTGGCGACGCAGTTGTGGGCCTGCACTTTCGCTGTTCGCTGCCTGGATCGGTACACCATATGGACCGCAATGTTTGTGGCCACCCACAATGGACCGCAGTTCGTTTGCGGCCAAGCACCACCCGGGGATGGACCTATGGGTCAACGTGGCACCTATGCCATACAGGTGAACCACTTTTAGTTACCACCAAGTGCACCACAAGAAGAGCAAGAGACACCTGCAGGGTTAGGGGTTGTCGAATTTATTTTTATACCAATGAACAATGGTGACTGCACCGATTGGTGGTGGGGTGGTGCTTTTGATGCTGGGAAAGGGTGCTCTGTACGTTATTAAAGGCCGTCGGCCACAGAGCACTCGTGGGTTGGTGTATCGATGTTGGCAAGCGCGCTCTCTCTATGCATAACATCTGCATGTGTTCCTCCAAAGACAGGTCCTGGATCGTAGTGTAAATAGCAGCGTAGTCTTGTAAATAATGCTCCCTCCCGGCTGTATGTTTAGTTTGAGAATTCTTTCCGGATTCGGTTATCCTGTGGGTGTGTTTCTGAGAGGAGAAGGGTGCAACGTCGCAGGGGGACATATTTACTCATTTGTGAATATCTATAAAACTGTCGCACTCAGGGTAGAGTTAATAGTAGAGGGAACTACATTGCGTGCCACACTAAAGTAGGTAAAAATTTATCGGGTCGGGACGCCCCGAGGGTAGAGAAGGGTGCAATGTTGCGAATATGGAATTTGACCTCCATATCCGCTTGTAAATATTCCCCTATCTTCTCCGATACTCCCCAACTCTCCCCTTACCCCATTCCCTAGTCCCATTGTCTGTAAACAACACCCATTAGAGCCGATCTTCCCCTTCATTCCCCCATTAACTGTCGTGCCCAGGTCCCCCGCACCACACGTAGACAATTATAGGACATCTTGCTAGTTATTCTTAATCTATGTCAGTTAAGGACTTGTTTCCATTAATTATGACTCTTCGTTGCACCAGAATGTGATGATATGGCACCAGTAGGAGTTTAGGACCTTCCCATACCTCCCCGCATCTCTTCCCATCATCTCAAGCTCCAACAACAACCACAACAACAGCGGCTATGCGTCCTCACTCCGGCTCGGTTGGCCGCCATTGAACATGTGCTCGACGGGGTTACCCAGAAGGGGGCTCCCTGTCGGCCCCTCGTCAAGGGCGGAGCCGGTAACCCCCGCACCCAATGAGAAGCCATGGGCCGATGCCATATGGGGCGGAGCTAACGAGCGAGGGCGTGACTCCCCGCCGGATATACGCGGCCCCGCGCCGGACGTGACGTCAGATGCGCCCCGAGCTTGGAAGGACAAGACGCCACCCTCCCGAGCGCTGAGCGACCTCCCCGGCATCTCCACCAAAGTCGCGACCCACGAGCGCTGAGCGACCTCCCCGCATCTGCTGGACACCACCGTACGTGATTCTGTCCCGGAGCCAGGTGCACCTGAGCCATCGACTGCCGCTTTCCTTGCCATCAAATCCCGTGTGAGTCAGCGTTGTCCCGTTTATCTGTGGTCTGTCTAGGGTTAATATAAGGTTGTGTCTAAGTGCCCACCTTCCTATGTTTCCCTCTTGTCCCTGTAATCTAACCTTTTTCCGTACGAATATACTTGAGAACTGAACCCTTGGTGTCGTATTGTGTGATTGTAACCCAGCCGGGTGTCTTCTCTTTCCTATTGAGCCAGCGTAGCGCGATTAGTCAACATTCGGGCACAATCGGGTAACTTGTACGGATACGGCGGCCATCCCGCTCGGCCCACCATACCATCAAAGTCGTATCTGTAACAATATATATATATATATATATATATATATATATATATATATATATATATATATATATATATATATATAGATAGATATTGTAACGAATTTGAGAAGTGTAACGAATTTGAGAATTGTAACGAATTTGAGAAAGTGTAAAGAATGTGAGAACTATGGTTTTGTTGTGTGTAAATGGCACCCTCCGTAATGTAAAGAAAGGTCGAAGCTCGTCCTCTTAGTTAATTCCATAAACCTACACACAGGGCACCATATATCCTTTTAAATAGTTAGTCCCTTATTCTCTGTAGGTTAAGGATGTGTTTCCCAATAGTTTGACTCTTCATTGCACCGAATTAAATAAGAGTAGGCCCCTCCGACGCCCCATGGCAGCTTCTAAGTGCCAGGTTTGCCACTTTGCTGCAATTGTCTCTTTAGGCACTTTGCTGCCTTTTCATCTCCCATCCACTTTGCTGCATTTGACTCCATTACGCACGAGGTAACGACGAGGAAGAAAGGCGGGTCTCCACCTCGTCATAGAGGGGAGGAGTAAGTCGGCCCCGCTCATCCAACCCAGACCGAGGGGTTTGGCTTGAGAGGGCGGAGAGAGAACACTTGGGGGAGGTTCGCAAAGGTTGAAGGGCGGGGCCTATATAACCCGCATCACGACGCTCCCCACGGGAGATGAGCTTTTTGGAGAAGATTGAGGTCCGAAGAAGATTGAGAGAGAGGTGTGGCAGATGTGCGATCCAGCTAAGGCAGCCAAGAGAGAACGAGACGTGAGGGGGTGCTGATACTGCAGCAATACGCCGAGACCCTCTAGGCCCTATTGCCGGCTGTGGAGACGCGGAGCTGCCAGCTGCTGTTCGCTTCGAGCACGGAACGTGGACCTCGACGGTGTGGAATTGCCCGGACCTTCCTGCCCTGCCATCGGCTTGGACCTTCTCCTCCCTCCAGTGATTCCTGCCATCATTTCCCCCGTGTAAGTGTGCCCGTTTGTCCGTCTTTCATGTTGTCTTGGGGTATTAATTAAGACTGGCATATATATAAGCTAATCATTGCCCTATGTCTCCTGCTCCTTCAATTGCCTTATAAATCATCTTTATTTTCCTTTCGGCTTAGTTTGTATAAATAGTAATAAATCTTGTTATTCCCTACTTTGTCTTTACTTCTTCATGCTCTTTCGGTCGCTTTAGAGGTTTCCATATTGAGTGTACGTGGCGCGATTCGGCCAACGTTCAGGATCGGGTTTAGTGAAGGCTAATGACTCGAACTTCGGGTTGCTAAAAACCGCTCGGCAACTAACTCGACCATCCAAACCGGGGTTCGAGCGGTACTTGTCTCCCTAGTCTGCGGAGGGACGGATAAAGGTATTCGGGATAGACCCTGGGCCCATAACCCTGATCCGTTCCATCCCGCGGGATAGCGTTACAAGTGCAAGGACCGGGGAGACGGCCAGCTTAACAGGACAAGGGGCTAATCACCCCTTGCTAACGGGAGAGCCGTCCCCCGCGGATTAGATGTTATTTTTTACCGAGCGGTGGTGTAACCGCGGCCGAACAGTTGTTCCCCGACTAAACCCGATTCACCCGATTCACCCAAACGTTGGCCGTATCGCGCCACAGATACTCAATCTGGAAAACTCTAAAGCGACCGAATACAAAGAGGAAGAAGAAGACGTACAGAAGAGTAACGGGGTTTATTATGTACACATACACAAGCAAGAAGAACAGTCACGATTATTTACAGGGGACATGAGACGCAGGCGACACAGTGCAAATTACTAGCTTATCTAAGAGGCTTACTTAATACCCAGGACAGAACAAACGAAGACACAGACTCACGCGGGGAATTGCAGAGTGGATTGACTGGAGGGAGAGGAAAGTCCACTGGGTCCGGCAGCACGATCCGCACGTTCTGCAGCCGCCGTTCCTTCGCGGCCCTGCTCCGAACTACCGTCCAGGCCCCTAAGCGGCTGGCGAGCGTTGTTGCTGCTGCTGCTGTAGACGCTGCCGCTGGCGAGCAAGGTGACGAATCGCAGGCTTTTGCGCTTCCCTGGATGACCTCTGCTGTTGGACCTCACAACTCAGCTCTGCTCTGACGACCCAGCTCTTTCCTTTGCACCTCACCACGCAGCTCAGCTCAGCCTTGGACCTTTTTGCAACTCTCTTGGACTCATCTGCCTGTCTCCTTATAAAAGCTCATCTCGTAAAAGCTCATCTGCTGATGACCCAGCTCTTTGCTTTGCACCTCACCACGCAGCTCAGCTCAGCCTTGGACCTTTTTGCAACTCTCTCTCGGGAGCGCCCCGCGGCGGGTTATATAGGCCCCGCCCTTCACCCTTTGCGAACCTCCCCCAAGCATTCTCTCTCCGCCCTCTCAAGCCAAACCCCTCGTTCTGGGTTGGATGAGCGGGGCCGACTTACTCCTCCCCTCTATGACGAGGTGGAGACCCGCCTTTCTTCAACCTTGCCTCGTGGTCAATGGCGGCTTTGGAGGGGATGTAATTGCCAAATTGAGGCTTGGCCATTACGAAAGGGGAAAATGGAGGTTTTGGGGAATGGAAATGAAGGGAATCTATCTCTTTTACTCGGTGCAATGGAGTGTCATGTTAATGGACGACAAGGCCTTACCCTAAAACACATAATAAGGATATAAACTGCTGAACAAGGGTTTTATCGGGTCCTGCAATGTGGTGTTTCATGGAATAACTACCGGGACGCCCTTTTTACTTTTACACAACACTGGAGGCAGGAGGCGCAGAATAAAAACCACCGTTTAGAGGCCATTTTTCCCCGCAAAGCGGGGGTTGGCCTTTTCGGAGACCGTGGTAGTTGTTGTTTTTTTGGTCCCCTTTTTGAAGCAATGTTTTACGGCCGGATGCCCTTCCTGACGCCAACCCTTTTTGCCGCCTTCAACGACAAACAGGGAATTACCAGTGAACTGGTACTCAATTAGCCGACCTCGGAAGGATGACAGGCTGAGTCAACCCCCCTGGCATTAATTCGGCGATCGACCGAGATTCGAACCCAGGATCCTAGGATCCTAAGCCGGCACCCTAGCCGCTAGCCCAACACCAGGAGGCGCAGAATAAACAATAATAATAATAAAGCACACAATAAAAAAAATACAGTCCTCATATCCGCAACAATATATATATATATATATATATATATATATATATATATATATATATATATATATATATATATATATATATATATATATATATATGTATATATATGTATATATATATATATATGTATATGTATATATATATATATATATATATATATATATATATATATATATATATATATATATATATATATATATATATATATATATATATATATATATATATATATGTACAAAACAATAAAGAGCAATCAGAGATTGCAGACCCTCACCAGGACGTGTTTGTGTGGTATTTATTAGCTGCTGTGTTTGTGTGGTTTATTGACGACATAGATTTATGATCAATCCAATATGGCTGCTGAACCACGTGACTGATGTCGTCATTAATTTAATTTTCTCATACAATTTTTGTGTAGGTCATGCTCAAGAAATTTGAAACTGATCGGATGAAGCATTTTACTTGTCTAATTATGACGACATAATGAAGGCACCAATGAAATCATCATTAATATATTGTTGTGGTTTTGGAATAAAGGATAATTCCCCCTCGTAGGTAGACGCACCACTAGATGAAGCCTCGCGATAGTTCAGTTATTTCTTCGTGAATGTAAGCGTAGTCCTTTCCTGTGTTAGTTTTGCATAGAGCAGGCCCGTGAGTAGGGCGGTCTTTTGGCGCTAGCATGCCACGTGGCAGGCCTGAACAAGTCTGGCGAGGCCGAAGGGAGGCGCTGCAGGAGGGAGTGGCCGGTAAGCAACGAGCCACCAATCAGGGCTCGAGGGGAGTGGCTAACCACGACGATGAGAGGTGGGGTTTGGAACTTTCGAGTAAGGCCGGGGCGGAGCCATAAAACCCTGCTCCGAGCCCCCACTCAGATGAGTTGAGTTCAAGAGAGTTGCGCGTCAGTTCAGTAGCGTCGGAGCCCCTGTGAGACTGTGAGAGTCAGAGTTGAGTTGAGCTTGAGAACGCACGAGAATGCGCCGCAGAACGAGTGCATTGAATTGCCGGTGATCGAGATTGTACACGAACTTGCCCCGTGCCCTGCGCTGTATTAATCGCGCGCTCGAAAAGACGACCATTCCGGGCCACAGACACACGATCTCCTCCTGCCTGCCTTCTCCTGCATACGTGCCGTGACCACCAGAGAGCCACGCCGGGCCAGCTGCCCCGGAGCGACCGACGGCAAAGCTCGTTTGGCGCGCAAACTTCTTCTCTTCTTCTCCCAGTGTGCGTGAGTGGACCCTGTGTCTGGGTATCAGTTAAGATTGATTAAGCTTCTGATCTGTGTCCCCTTTCCTTCTGCGAATCATTGTACATAAATAATAAATCGTGTTATTCCTCTTATTTGACCGTTCCCGTCCCTTCCATTGATTGGCCTCACATGGTACGACTAGAACCGCTCGAATCGGGTTCCATAAAAGTAACGGCATGAGTCACGTGATACGCATACCGCTCGGGCGTACTCGATTAAGCATGGCTTGTGCGAGGTTCGGTCCCCGCTTTCGTGGCAGTGTGGGTTAAAGGTACGTGCGACGTCGACCCGATACCCTTTTTCACGCTTGCTCCGGAAGTGGTGATTCGGCCTCATGGACACGAAGACCCAGGGGGGAAAAGGGGGGTTTAATTACCCCTTTGTAACGGGAACGGGCTTCGGGAGATCCGCAACAAATTGGTAGTCAGGAGTGGGATTTGAACCCTAAAAAAAAAATTTTGGACACCAATTTGGACAACTTGGCCGCAACAAATTGGTGTCCGGGAGTGGGATATAATTGGACCTAGAGTGCGCTTCACGCACTCGAAATTATGAGCGTACGAAATTTAGTATTAAAACGAAATTATATTCGTACCATGGCTGGCCAAGACAGTCCAATTATATCCCACTCCCGGACACCAATTTGTTGCGGCCAAGTTGTCCAAATTGGTGTCCAAATTTTTTTTTTTAGGGTTCAAATCCCACTCCTGACTACCAATTTGTTGCGGATCTCCCGAAGCCCATTCCGGTTGCAAAGGGGGAATTAAACCCCCTTTTTCCCCCCTGGGTCTTCGTGTCCATGAGGCTGAATCGCCACTTCCGGAGCAAGCATGAAAAAGGGTATTGGGTCGACGTCACACGTACCCTTAACCCACGCTGCCATGAAAGCGGGGACCGAACCTCGCACAAGCCATGCTTAATCGAGTACGCCCGAGTCTACCCCCGCTAATTTCACCCCAAATCCTACACTTTTTTGAAATACCAACTTCTGTCCTGGAAGTCCTTAGTCTCCTTGTGTTTTATTCCCCCCCCCCCCCCCCCCCACTTCCCACGCCTCTTCCCCCCAAGCCCTCTCCCTCCCACACTTCTCCCTGCTCTCAAATGTTGTGTTTGTGTGCTTCCCCTTCTCTCCCCATCTTGTCTGCCGCTCCCCCTTTTATATATTTTGTTTGTCTGGTTGATTTGTTTGTGAAATAAATGTTAGTTCTTTCACGAGCCTCGATTCAGTATACAAAAAACAAACAAAAAAAAAATGCCGGTGGGGGTAGAATAAGAGGAATTAATGGCCCAGGACCAACAGGGACAGTTGGTAGTGGAGGAAGAGGTTGAAGTCGGGCAGCAGTAGAAGAAGAAAATGGCGGTGCCTCGCACGTGGCGGTGGAAGCTGAGCCTGCGGTGCCAGGGGACTGGGGCCTATTTATGGCACAAATGAGGGCACTTATGGTGAGGACGAGTGAAGACAGGAATAAAATAAAGGAAGAAATGAAAAAGATGAGTGAAAAATGGACACAATGGGGGAGGACATTGGGCGCAAGCCGGGTGGGAATGTCGCGGTGGTACGCGACGAGGTGACGCGGTGTGGAGAACGCGTGGGGAGCGAGGTAGAGCGAAGGACAGCCAAATTGACCAGGGCTATGGGAATCGCGACACGGGGTGTAGAGGGGCCGACGATCGTCAAATTGGAAAATAAAATTTGGGGGGCGCTGGCGAAGGTCGAGTTGGAAGACGAAAATCTAGGGGCGCCGACGATCGTCATAATAGAAAAAAAAATAATTGGGGCTGAAGAGACGGGAAAGAAAGTGAGCAAATTACGGAGGGGGGTTATGGAACCCGCACAAAGTCTGTATTTGCACCGTGATGCCGTGCTTGCTGACCCCAATAAAAGTTTACAGGTGCTGGCGAAGAAGCCGGGGAAGGAGGACCCCGAGGTGAGAAATAATGGCGCGAATGTGTTTGGCGCAAACGGGTGTTCGGTTCGCTTGGGACAGAGGCGAGACCCAGGCGTTCGCGCAAGGCCCATTATGCGGTGTACGAGAGAGTGTGTTACGAAGTACGAGAGAGAGTTTGCACCGGAGCGTGAGCGGGAGTATGCACCTGGGGGTGTGGAAAAAGAGTGTGCGATGGCTGAATGTGTTACGGAGTGTGTAACGGGAGAGTATGCACCTGGGGGCGTGGAAAAAGGGTGTGCGATGGCCGAGTGTGTTACAGAGTGTGAAGGAGAATGCACACCGGACTGTGTGCGGGAAGAGTGTGTAACAGAGTATGTGGGAGGTGCGTGTGCGCCTGGGTGTGCGAGTGTGGAGTGGGTCGCGAGGTGTGAGGACGCGGCTCAAGCATCGACACCGACCGGGGTAGCGCCTAGCGGGACGGGTAGCAGACGCGAGCCCCCGGTGAGTTGTGTGCTGCAGGGACTGGAGGGAATCGGTGCGGCGTCGGTCTCACAAGGACCGGCGTGCACGATTAATGCCTCCGGCCCCCACACTGTATGGTTGGTGCCGTATGGCAGCAAGGCCGATCGGCGAGGTTCAAGGGGAGGTAGGAGTTATCGGAGCCGCGCACCCTATCGGGTGCGGTGCTCCGACCGTGGCCGGCTGGATCATCGTGCGTGGGACTGCCAGGCCCAACGCAGGGATGGAGCCTGGCACCTCGTCCCATCAATCCCTCCCCCCCTTGGATCGAATATGCCAGACGGACAGCCCATACAGGCGACCAACCACCCGCATGGATCGCTCGGCCCTTCGAGGTCGAGCTGTGGCAACGAACATCCACGTGGAGAGGCTCATAGTTTAGAGGACTGGGGGGAGTAGTGTCCCCCACGTGGGGGAATGGTAGTGTCATCATTCCTCACACAGGGGGGGGGGGGCATGAGCACTAGTTTAGGGGGATGGCAGTGATAGGCTCATGGAGGTGCCAGCAATGGTTGCCTCCATGGGGCCCCGAAGCTAGCCGAGGGAGGGTTAGGATAATGTTAGGGATTTAGAAGACCTTAGGGACAAAATATTTAAGTAGTGACACCTGGACTGTAGTGGGGATGTAGACAGTTTAGGTGGTTGATAAAGGAAAGGGAGTGCATAGTGTAAAGGGACGACAGGGAAGCACGAGTTGTAGGGGAAATTATCTAGAATCTAGATAAATATTCTAGATGGATGATGATGTGTGTTTGAGGAGTTGTGGGTGAGAAAAAGTGGAATTGTGTTGAGGTGTGCGAGAAAAATGGTGTGCGAGATAAGTGGTGTGGAATGCTTGGTGTGGGAATAAAAGGTGTGGATTGAATGGGGGAGGAGTGGAACCCATTCGCGAAAGCCCGGGGGGAGGGGGGGGGGGTAGTGTAAAGCCAGGTAGAGGGCATAGGTAAATTGTATGGATATTGACACCTGTGGTGCGGGTAGTGGAAAAGTAGTGTTTTGTTGGGTGCAGTAGACTGTGGAATGGCTGGGTGTGTGGCTTACTTAGTGCGTATGGTTATTGGGGCACTCCTCCACTGGTAGTTTGTCGGCCAGGTGAGGCCGTAGGTAGGCTCTGGGAGCCGGTTAGTTGTAGTGTGAGTGGGCCCCGAGGATCCCAGGAGTAGACCCGGGTTGCCCGATGCCAAAGTGGGCACAGAGGGGGTAAGCAGCCAGAAGAGAGCCTTCCCCGATTAGGTAGTCGCGAGGAGCAGGTAAGCTCGGGTGGCGGCTTCAGTGGCGGAGGTTCGCAGGTAGGTAGACCTGCTGGTAGGGCCACATGGCCCAGCCCCGAAATTGTGCGAGGGCACGAATGTAAATTTGCGGGAGTGAGACCCAAATTCAGGATGGCACCACAGTGTGGGCAATGGGAATTCGGGTTCTTAGAACCACATAGTTTAAAGAGGCCGATTGGCAGGGTATGACCCCGGGTAGTTTAAATGAGTTAATGTTACTAGAGTAGTTAGGATGAAAGAAATCCCTTCGCACCATCCACAGCCAGTCACCAAGGAGGACGAGCTCCACGCCAAGGCTCTGTAGACTGATTGAGTAGTAAGACGCATCACGACGTAAAGGTGACATTGTGTTTGTTCCATCCCTTCCTTCCTGGGAGGGATTGGGAGACGAATTTGGAGTTAGAGGGGGATATGGGAGACAAGACGTAGAGACGGATTGTAAATACAAGCGGGGCTAGAGTCGTGTAGCCAATGGTGGGGGGTACAGATGGTTAGGGACGAGCCTGCCCTGCTCGCTCTTCTGCGTCCCTCGTGCCTCACCACCTTGTTTTTCTGTGTGCCATTGCGTCTTTTCCGCTTGCTTGTTGTGCTTTGTCTCTCCCCTGGCCCCAGGACCATTTTGGAGGCCGACCTGAGCAGCATCCATTCTGCACCGTTCCACCTGTGCAGCTGACCTGTGCAGCACTTTGCGGCCAAGCACCTTTTTGCTGCACCTTTGTTCCACCTGTGCAGCCAAACTGTGCAGCACCTTGCTGCCATGTCCTTTTTCTGCACCCTTGTTGCACCAGTGCAGCTGACCTGTGCAGCACTTTCCTGCCAAACACCTTTTTGATGCACCTTGTCACTCATTATGGACCACAAGCCTTGTGGCCTTGCACCTCTGCTGTGCAGCATCTTGCTGTAAAATCATCTTGCACCTTCGGACCACTTGTTTGAGTGGCGCTGATGCCACGCAGTTGGACCACGTGAGAACGGCCCTGCTGGCCAAATAAAAGCATTTTTTATTATTGTGTGCTAGGGATAACGAAGTTCCTCCATGTTTAGATGGCCCTGGTGCTTCAAATGGCCTGTATGCCGGTCAGGGGGCCAGCCGGTTTGTTAGACGCACACGGAAGAAGCAAGAAGCAAGATGCAAGATGCAAGCAGCAAGTGCCATTTATGAGTGTGTTTTGTGTGTTTTCTCTCCCCTCCAATCTTCTCTTCCAAAAAAAAAAGAACAGGTCCTGGGTCATAGAATTGTAAATATATGTGCTTGTAAATATAAGAATGCTGCCCACCGGCTATGTGTTTAGTTTGAAATTCCGGAAATACTCGGGTAGTTGTGGGTGTGAAACTGTTAGGTAGCTGCTCAACGCAACAGTAGGGACATATTTAGTGTTAAAACTGTCGCACACATGGGTCAGAGTAAATGCTAGGGGGAACCACACCTATGTGTCACATTTAAAAGTAAGGTTAATTTTGCATGTCAGGCTCTATCGGTCGTTCCATTGTTGGGTTTGACTCGGGACGAGTCTGGCGAGAGAGGGGTGTAGTGTTGTGGTTTTGGAATAAAGGATAATTCCCCCTCGTAGGTAGACGCACCACAACATGAAGCCTCGCGATAGTTCAGTTATTTCTCAGTGAATGTAAGCGTAGTCCTTTCCTGCGTTAGTTTTGCGTTGAGCAGGCCCGTGAGTAGTGCGGTCTTTTGGCGCTAGCATGCCACGTGGCAGACCTGAACAAGTCTGGCGAGGCCGAAGGGAGGCGCTGCAGGAGGGAGTGGCCGGTAAGCAACGAGCCGCCAATCAGGGCTCGAGGGGAGTGGCTAACCACGACGATGAGAGGTGGGGTTTGGAACATTCGAGTAAGGCCGGGGCGGAGCCATAAAACCCTGCTCCGAGCCCCCCACCTCAGATGAGTTGAGGTCAAGAGAGTTGTGCGTCAGTTCAGCAGTGTCGGAGCCCCTGTGAGAGTCAGAGTTGAGTTGAGCTTGAGAACGCACGAGAACGCGCCGCAGAACGAGAGCATTGAATTGCCGGTGATCGAGATTGTACCCGAACTTGCCCCGTGCCCCATGCCCTGCGCTCTGCGCTGTATTCATCGCGCGCTCGAGAAGACGACCATTCCGGGCCACAGACGTGTGATCGCCTCCTGCCTGCCTTCTCCTGCATATGTGCCGTGACCGCCAGAGAGCCACGCCGGGCGAGCTGCCTGGAGCGACCGACGGCAAAGCGCGTTTGGCGCGCGAACTTCTTCTCTTCTTCTCCCCGTGTGCGTGAGTGGGCCCTGTGTCTGGGATTTAAGTTAAGATTGATTAAGCTTCTGCTCTGTATACCCTTTCCTTCTGCGAATCATTGTACATAAATAATACATCGTGTTATTTCTCTTATTTGACCGTTCCCGTCCCTTCCATTGATTGGCCTCGCATGGTACGACTAGAACCGCTCGAATCGGGTTCCATAAAAGTAACGGCACGAGTCACGTGATACGCATACTGCTCGGGCATACTCGATTAAGCGTGGCTTGTGCGAGGTTCGGTCCCCGCTTTCGTGGCAGCGTGGGTTAAAGGTACGTGCGACGTTGACCCGATACCCTTTTTCACGCTTGCTCCGGAAGTGGCGATTCGGCCTCGTGGACCCGAAGACCCAGGGGGGAAAAAAGGGGTTTAATCCCCCCTTTGTAACGGGAACGGGCTTCGGGAGATCCGCAACAATATGTTGTTCCTCATGGGGAGTACATCACAATGAGTCATGTTTAAATTTTTTCCATGGAGCGGTTTCAGAGATATAGAGGTGAAAATAAGTTTTTCGTTTTTTCCAAGATGGCGCCCGTACCACGTGACCTATGACGTCATTATCATAACAAAATTATACAGGATGAGGCGCTCCTGTCGTGAAAATTAATTGGCAATCGGACCAACGGTTGTAGAGAATAACATCCTCACGTTATGTGCGGACAAACAGAGAGACAGACAAATGAAAAATCGGTCAGAGACCGAGGACTTGCCGGAATGTACTTTTTTAAAATCGGCCATTTTAGATCAAAATAATAATACAAAAGGACATGGGTTGAATCCCTTCTTGAGATAATGCCAACCCACTCCCCGCCATCACGGTCGTCTCTCCAACTCGCAATCCCACGAGATATGTGGAAAGGACGACCCAAAACCAATTATCTTCTTTTTGATTCGTATATAAACATCATTAAAAGCAAATAATGACCTCTGCCAAAGTTCAAACGACGTGGGTTTTATCTCCACATGAGAGAATTCCACATAGCTATTTGGGTGGTGTATAAGCTAACAGATCGCTGTCTCCATCGATCTTGCCAAGGCCGTAACACCTATCGGCTCAAAATCCTTTTTGCTGTTGACTTGGTAGTTTTTACAATGAAGGAAACATGTATCAGGAGCACATATGACATAGCAATTGTGAATGTTACAGCTCTGAGGCATCTTTCGCTTCGCATCGCAGTGATGGCGAGCACCAACATGGCGGCTGTAAGATTAAAATCTGGTTTCAAGCTCCCTCACCACCCAAAATCTATTCCGGCGAATCCATTCCGGCAAGTAACAAACCAACCAACCAACATACTTGCCGGAATATATTCCGGCAAGTAACAAACGGACAAACAGACAGGGGTGAAAACATAACCTCCATCCACCTTTGGTGGCGGAGGTAACGAAATCAGGATGAAGGTCCCAATGAAAATCCGCCTCATCGTGGCTTCATTTAAACCGTCAAATCCTTCCACTGTATCACTCCGCCTCACCCCGGCTTTACGCTACGGTCACGATTTTCACGTTTTGGGTGACCTTGAGCTTGACCTTGGGCCTAGAGAGTTAAAAATTGGGCACAGTCTATTCCAGGGCAAGGGCTAATATGTGTGTAAAGTATGGCGATGCTATGTGCAACGATGTAGATGTAGTACTGCGCACAAACAGACAGACAAACAGACAGAGACAAATCAACCATCCAACATACTTGCCGAAATCTATTCCGGCAAGTAATGAAAAATCGGTCAGAGACCGAGGACTTGCCAGAATGTACTTTTTATCGGCCATTTTGGAACATTAAAAGTAAATAATGACCTCTGCCAAAGTTCAAACGACGTGGGTTTAATCTCTGCATGAGAGAATTCCACATAGCTATTTGGGCTGTGTATAAGCTAACAGATCGCTGTCTCCATCGATCTTGCCAAGGCCGTAACACCTATCGGCTCAAAATCCTTTTAACTGTTGACTTGGTAGTTTTTACAATGAAGGAAACACGTATCGGGAGTACATACTAGAGTCCCTGTATATAGAGAGTTGTGTCAACTCAAATTTGGACGCCATTTTGTGTCTAAGTGTGTCGGATTAGATATACATGTACATTCGCGATATGGGGTGATATATTCTAAACCTGCTAAAAAAAAATTTACTACACATATTTAGTCTTATTATTACATACAGGTGATATTTGTTTTGTCAAAAACTCAGCTATTTCCGTGAAAAAGAGCTGTGTGGTGATATTAAAAGTGGTATGGCAATGCATATTACAAGCCAACACTGCATATAAGAGCTAACATTATAAGTAAGACAAACCAATGCTGTCGTTCTCTGAATTTTAATAACTTTTAGAAAGGAGTGTGGGCATATCCAATATTTTTTAAAGGGTGCCGAGAGCAATTCCGGTGTAGGACTTCCAGCCGACATATAGTCTAACACACTTAAAACAAATTCTGTACGTGGTATTGCCATATTTCTATAGTGTACAACTTTAGTTTTATCGACATTTATATTCAATTTCCATTGTGATGATTTAACAAGCTGCAAGTCAGCTTCTGTCTCTGACATAAGGAAAACGTCATCGGCATCTAGTAAGATTGAAACGTTCATTTATTACTACACCCTTGCCCAGAACTCTGATGGATATTGCCTGATCTCGATTAATATGCCGAATTGCCGAATAAAACAATTCTTACATTGAGATTCATTTGAGGAGTCAATACGTTCATGAGTGGAGTAGGTGTGGTCGGACAGGTTTGGTAGATGTAGTCTCTCAGTTCTGGACGGTCCACGCTTCTTGGGGGAGTTGCGCAGCTTCACGGGTTTCCGGTAGCTAAATATTGTTGGAACTGCAGAGCACTTCAACCTCTTTTTGTCATCAGCTCGCCCCCTCTCAAACTGATTCACATCGAAATGTTCCTGCAATCATACAATGAGTGTCCTTGATATATTTATTTATTGAAATTTTTATTCTAACACAACACAGTTTAATTTTAATGAGCTGTCATGTACTAGTACTTCCACAACAGAAAATCACATGGACAATCTTCCGGAAGATGGCCAGACAAATCGCTAGCTCTATCGACCACATGTATATTGATATCAAACAGGGATAACAGCTTTTGAAAGTTGAGCCAGTTTTAAATGTGGGTTCACAAATACACCTGTTTTACTGCATTAATCACCTAGAAATATTGTATGTTTTGGGAACGATAGCTGTCACCAGGTTAAATATATAGGGATTGTCCAATGTGCAAAATCTTCCATCACTACAATTTGGCCATAAATCCCGGGGTGGGAAATATTTGAGCAAATATGCCACAAGACGCATGCGCACTGTACAAAGCAAACAATAACTCGTCAAATTTTGGACGTATGGATGGCTGCACAACCCGCAAAAAAATTGAGCAGGTCCCCCCCCTAAAATTGCTTTTATGATTGCCGATTAGGCTAAAGATTTTAAACCAAAAAAATAACTTGCCTCGGAATAAGTTTTGAATGGACGGACAGACAACTGAAAACAAAACGGACCATGGGTTTCCCACCCCTATAAAATCAAAATTAATTCCCTCTGAAAAAGTACAGTGACATTGCCCGCAGACTACCCAACCGCAGACCAGGCAATGTCACTGTACCGGAAAATTTCATCAATCAATGACAATATGCGGTCCGCTAGGACTACCCGAAAAAAATTGAGCAGGGTTCTTCCCACGGAAATGCATTTTTGGTCAGCTCCTTGAAGATTATAAACAAACACAAATCACTTCCCTTTAAAAGGGTTTTCAACGGACAGACAACCAAAAAAAAACCGAGCAGATAGAATTGCTTTTGAACATCGATCATCAAGCGGCGTGGGCCTACCTGGCAGAGTCTCGAGGAGTCGATCGCTTTCCAGCTCTTTCGTCTGACTTTCGCTTCCCAAATTTGTCTTCTGACTTTATCACTTGGAAATCTATACATCTTATATTTCCCAGATTGGTTTGAACAACCAAAAGCAGAACAACCAGTCATTTTGTTTGGCAATAAACAACATTCCCGTACCAAGCTGACGTTCACGCACGGTGAAGTTAGACACAAAATGGCGCCACGAAATCACGTGACCAGAAATCTCGGGTCAGCGCATGGCGCAACTCTCTTTATACAGGGACTCTAGTACATACGACATAGCAATTGTGAATGTGACAGCTCTGAGGCGTCTTTCGCTTCGCATCGCAGTGACGGCGAGCACCAACATGGCGGCTGTAAGATTATTATTGAAATTCTAAAGATACTGTTTAGATTTTGATGATTTGCGTGTGATATGATTTAACGGATGTTTATATAAATCGTTTAAAATAAAAAAAGCCTTCAATTTCTGATATTTTGCCTTTTCATTTGGGCCTCTCAATTGAAGCCCCGCACATAGGGAGGGTACCGTTGCTTGTTAGCAAAAAACGATTTTCACGTTTTGGGTGACCATGACCTTGACCTTGGGCCTAGAGAGTTAAAAATTGGGCACAGTCTATTCCAGGGCAAGGCAAATATGTGTGTAAAGTATGGCGATGCTATGTGCAATGATGTGGATGTGGTATTGCGAACAAACAGACAGACAGACAAATGGAAAATCACTCGTAGAGCGACACTTGGCAAAAGAGAACAAAGCAGAATAGCACTCATAGAGCATCCTTTTGACCTCACAAATAATTGGTGGTTGAATTCGGTAGGCTGACATGAATATCCAATTTAAATTTCAAGTGAATTGGATGAAAATTGATAATTTTACAAATTTGAAAAAGGTGGTTGACCTTTGGCCTATTTTGACCTTTTGGCCTATGGTGATCTCGAAAATAGTTGTTGGTTGAATTCAGTAAACTGAGATGTAAATCCCATTCAAAATTCAAGTGAATTGGATGAAAATTGAGGATTTTAGAAATTTGAAAAAAGTGGTTGACCTTTGGCCTAGGTTGACCTTTTGGCCGAAGCTGATCTCAAAAATAGTTGGTGGTTAAATTCAGTAAGCCGATATGTAAATCCTATTCAAATTTCAATTCAATTGGATGAAAATTGAGGATTTTAGAAATTCGGAAAAAGTGATTGACCTTTGACCTATGTTGACCTTTTGGCCTATGCTGATCTCAAAAATAGTTGTTCGTTGAATTCAGTTAAATGATGTGCATATCCTATTCAAATTTCAAGTGAATCATATGAAAATTGAGGATTTTAGAAATTTGAAATTGTTGTTGACTTTTGGTCTATGTTGCTCGTTTGGCCTATGGTGATCGCAAAATATTTGGTGGTTGAATTGAGTTAGCTGATATGTAAATCCTCTTTAAAATTCAAGTGAATCGGATGAAAATTTAGGATTTTAGAAATTAAAAAAGTGGTTAACCTTTGGCCTACATTGACCTTTTGGCCCACGCTGATCTCAAAAATAGTTGGTGGTTGAATTCAGTAAGTCGATATGTAAATCCTATTCAAATTTCAAGTCAATCGGATGAAAATTGAGGATTTTAGAAATTTGAAATGGTTGTTAACCTTTGGCCTATGTTGACCTTTTGGCCCATGCTGATCTGAAAAATAGTTGGTGGTGGAATTCCGTTCGCCGACATGTATATCCTATCCAAATTTCAAGTCAATTGGATGAAAATTGAGGATTTTAGAAATTTGAAAAAAGTGGTTGACCTTTGGCCTATGATGACCTTTTGGCCTATGTTGATCTGAAAAATAGTTGGTGGTTGAATTCAGTTAGCTGATATGTATATCCTGTTCAAATTTCAAGTCAATTGGATGAAAATTGAGGATTGTAGAAAATTGAAAAAAAGTGGTTGACCTTTGGCCTATGTTGACCTTTTGGCCTATGTTGATCTCAAAAATAGTTGGTGGTTGAATGCACTTTGCTGATATGTAAATCCCATTCAAATTTCAAGTGAATTGGATGAAAATTGAGGATTTTAGAAATTTGAAATTGTCGTTGACCTTTGGCCTATGTTGACCCTTTGGCCTATGCCGATCTCAAAAATAGTTGGTGGTTGAATTCACTTTGCTGATATGTAAATTCCATTCCAATTTCAAGTGAATCGGATGAAAATTGAGGATTTTAGAAATTAAAAAAAAGTGCTTGACCTTTGGCCTACGTTGACCTTTTGGCCCAAGCTGATCTCAAAAATAGTTGGTGGTTGAATTGAGTAAGCCGACATGTAAATCCTAATCAAATTTCAAGTCAATCGGATGAAAATTGAGGATTTTAGAAATTTGAAAGAAGTGGTTGACCTTTGGCCTATGTTGACCTTTTGACCCCTAATTATATATGATTTTGTCGGACGACGAACTCTACCATTTGCTGAAGTTTCGTGAAGATCGGTTTAAAATTGTGACCTGCAGGCAAGTATAAGTGAGCGGACAGACAAACAAACAAACAAACAAACACACAAACAGGAGTGATCAACATACTTGCAAAAAAATTTTTTTCTTTCCAGGTAACAAACAAACGGACTCAAATGCAATACCCTCTCCTCTGGCGAGGGTAAAGATGACTAAACACTAAATCTCAACCTGGGGAACAACTTCCAGCTAAGTGCGCCGTGGCCATTTACAACCTCTTCAGTGACCTTGGAACCGCCGATAAGATCATTCGACCCTTTTTTTTTTGTACACCGCTCCTTTCCTATGCCACCTCCAGGCATTGCAAATCGTCATTGCCGGGCACCGAAGGGGGCTCGGCAGTGACGCACGCTGAAAGAGAGTACTCAGTTTTCACTCTGGTTTCTTGTTGTACACCGCTCCTTTCCTATGCCATCTCCAGGCATTGCAAATCGTCATTGCCGGGCACCAAAGGGGGCTCGGCAGTGACGCACGCTGAAAGAGAGTACTCAGTTTTCACTCTGGTTTCTTGTTTGTTTGTTTGTTTGTTTTCTTGGTTGTCCGGGCGATATCTCAGCCATCCTTCAAGCTAAGAAGCTGAAATTTCGGCACAATAGTGAGCAAGTCCTTTGTCAAAAACGGTATTTTTTGTTTTTTGATTAATCAATTAATTGAGGAGTTATTTAATTATTAGCGTTTAATGAAGTACTTATTTAATTAATTAAATTTCCTTTCTCTTCTGACCATTAACTCAGGCACCTTTTGAGTTAGGAAGCTGATATTTGGACATGCCAATGACCAGGTGATTTGGCTGCAAATGCTATTTTTGATTTATTAATTAATCAATTAATCGATTAATTATTTAATTATTCGATTAATGACAAGAATTTTTTTTTTTTTTACGTTACAGATTCTGATGAAATAGTGGTAGTTTATGTGTTCTCTGACCAAATTGATTAATAATTTAATTTTTTTATGATTATTATTTATTTATTTTCATTATTAATCATTTATTTATTTTCTTTCTCATTTGGCCAATATCTCAGGCACCTTTTGAGCTGGGAAGCTAATATTTGGACATGAGTGACCAAGTGATGTGGCTATCAAGGATATTTTTGATTTATTGATTAATCATTTAATTGCTTAATTATTTATTGATTAATTGATTAATTATTTATTGATTAATCAATTAATTATTTAATTTTTTATTAATGACATTTAATAAAATTTCTAAAAGATAGGTCTTGGGATGAAGCACTACTGGTTTAGTTATGCTATTAGCCAATTGATTAAGAAAATATTTTGTGATAATCTTTTATTGATTTTAATTATACAATTAATCAATCAATTAGCGAACACCTCTTCCTCCCAATGCAGCCTCTATGAGGTGCACTGCGGTATTGCCGGGCGCCGGAGGCGCCCCGGCAATGCCGCGCTGTAGGATATTTCATTATTTGGCATGGGGGCGGTGTACTTTGAATGTATGTGTACTTGTTTGTTTTCTTGTTTGTTTTCTTTCTTGTTTTCTTGGTTGTCCGGGCGATATCTCAGCCATCCTTTGAGCTAGGAAGCTGAAATTTCGGCACAGTAGTGAGCAAGTCCTTTGTCAAATACGGTATTTTTTGTTTTTTGAATAATCAATTAATTGAGGAGTTATTTAATTATTAGCGTTTAATTAAGTACTTATTTAATTAATTAAATTTCATTTCTCTTCTGACCATTATTAACTCAGGCACCTTTTGAGTTAGGAAGCTGATATTTGGACATGCCAATGACCAGGTGATTTGGCTGCAAAGGATATTTTTGATTTATTAATTAATCAATTAATCGATTAATTATTTAATTATTCGATTAATGACAAAAATTTTTTTTTTTTTAAAGTTACAGATTCTGATGAAATAGTGGTAGTTTATGTGTTCTCTGACCAAATTGATTAATAATTTAATTTTTTTATGATTATTATTTATTTATTTTCATTATTAATCATTTATTTATTTTCTTTCTCATTTGGCCAATATCTCAGGCACCTTTTGAGCTGGGAAGCTAATATTTGGACATGAGTGACCAAGTGATGTGGCTATCAAGGATATTTTTGATTTATTGATTAATCATTTCATCTATTAATTATTTATTGATTAATCGATTAATTATTTATTGAGTAATCAATTAATTATTTAATTTTTTATAAATGACTTATTTAATTAAATTTCTAAAAGATACATCTTCGGATGAAGCACTAGTGGTTTAGTTATGCGATTAGCCAATTGATTATGAAAATATTTTGTGATAATCTTTTATTGATTTTAATTATACAATTAATCAATCAATTAGTGTACACCTCTCCCTCCCAATGCAGCCTCAATGAGCTGCACTGCGGTATTGCCGGGCGCCAGAGGCGCCCCGGCAATGCCGCGCTGCAGCATATTTAATTATTTGGCATGGGGCGGTGTACTTTGAATGTATGTGTACTTGTTTCTTTTTTTTTGTATACTGAATCGAGGCTCGTGAAAGAGCTGACATTTACTTCACAAACAAATCAACCAGACAAACAAAATATATAAAAAGAGGGAGCGGAAGACAAGAGAAGGGGAAGCACACAAACACTTGAGAGCACACAACATTTAAGAGCAGGGAGATGTGAGGGAGGGAGAGGGCTTGGGGGGAGGAGGCGTGGGAAGGGGGGGGGGGGTGGGAGAAATATAAAACACAAGGACACCAAGGACTTCCAGGACAGAAGTTGGTATTTCAAAAAAGTGGAATTGGGGTGAAATTAGCGGGGATAGAAAAGATCAAGGTTTTGGATGGGGGAAGATAAGAGATGGTGGTGAACAGCTGTTTTAAAGACCTGGAGGGTGGAGTGGGATTGAAGAGAGTGAGGGAGTTTGTTCCAGAGGCGGGAGAAAAGAGGAATGAAGGAGTGAAGGTGAGCAGAGAGTCTTGATTTTGGCAGTTTAACCATAAGAGGGTTGCAGGCAGATCTTGTGCGATCTGTAGGAATATTTGCGGGACAGAGCCCAGAGAGAGCTGGGAGGGGGGGGGGGGGGGGCAAGGCCAAAGAGGAGTCGGTAGCAGACGGAAAGACCACCAACCTGCCTGCGGTGAGTGAGTGAGAGGCCCTTGGAGTTAGCTTCATCGTGGGAGATTCCAATGATTCTGAATGCTTTGGTTTCAACAGCGTGAAGACGAGCTAGGTGTGAGGCAGGAGCACCAGCCCAGAGGGGAGAGCAGTATTCCATTGAGCTGCGGATGAAAGCCTTGTATGTGGTGAGGAGCTCAGGTGTGCCAAGGAAGGACTTCGCATGACGGAGGATGCCCAGTCAGCGACTGGCTTTGGAGGCCAGATTTGAAATGTGGTTTTCCCAGGAAATATCATGGCAGATAGTGAGACCCAAAAGCTTGAGTGACAGAACTTCTTGGAGAGGATTATTCAGAAAGTGGATGGGAGGGTTGTCCAGTCGGTCTTTTCGGAGAGACATCGTAAGAATGTGAGATTTGTCAGGATTGAAAGACATGTTCCACTTGTTTGCCAAGTCTGTGATTTTGTCCAGGTCTGCAGAGAGTGAGGAGGCTGCAGACTGCCGATCTGAGGGATGAAGAATGGAGCGACAGAGAGTAGAGTCGTCAGCAAAGAGATAGAGAGGATTTTCAATAGAGTCAGAGCGATCATTGATTAAGACCAGAAAAAGCACAGGGCCCAGAACGCTGCCTTGGGGAACTCCAGCCTGAACAGGAAGAGGAGATGAGAGAAACCCATTCAGGGCCACACGTTGACTATGACTAGAGAGGATTTCCGCCAGCCATGTATGGAGATTTCCATGGATACCAAAAGAGGAGAGTTTGGTGAGCAGAGCGGGGTGCCAGACCGTATCGAAGGCACGTGATATGTCGAGGGAGACAGCTCTAATTTCCTGTTTGGCATTGAGGACCTCCATCCATTGTTGAGAAAGCAGGAGCAGCATGTCCAGAGTCGAGTGACCAGGTCTGAAACCAAATTGATGATCAGAGATCAAGCCATTGGAGAAGAGGAAAGATTTCATATCTGAAGCAATGATGGATTCCATGACTTTGCTGATAATTGGGAGAAGGCTGATTGGTCTGTAGTTGCTGGGATCTGTTTTTGCACCTTTTTTGTGCAAAGCGGTGATGTTGGCTGATTTCCAAGCAGATGGCAGATGACCTTGAGCAAAAGAGAGGGTGAAGAGAACAGAGAGAGGGAGTGAAAGAGCGGAAGAACAGGATTTTAGGACCGGTGGGCTGATGCCGTCAGGTCCAGTTGCAGAATCAGAGTCGAGAGTTGACAGAAACTTTTCCAACTTGTCAGAAGGAAAGGACACAGAGTCCAGGAGCACCTGGGTACGACTGGGTACGGTGGGTACAGAGAGGGATGGGTTTGGGACACAAGATTTAGAGGCAAACACAGAGTTGAGGCATTCAGCTTTTTCACGTGCGGAGTCAGCCGTGTGGCCATTTGAGGTGAGGGAGGGGATGGAGGGGGAACAAACACCAGAAACAGATTTGACCAGACGCCACCAGGATTTGGAAGAGGGAGACAGATAAGAGAGTTCTGTCCTGAGAACGGAGAGAGATTGTTTCCTGGCTCTCCTGAGGGTGGACACACACTTGTTTCGGGCTTTGTGAAAGGAAATGAGATTTCCTTCCGTTGGATTTGCTTTCCAGGAGATGAAGGCAAGTTGTTTATGGGCAACAGCCTCACCACAAGATTCCGTGTACCATGGACGGGAAGAAGGGTATGACAACTGAAGACGAGATGGGATAAATCTGTGCATGAGAGAGAGCAATTTAATTTGGAAGAATTCCCAGGATGAGTTGATGTCAGAGGCGGTAGAGATGGGAGACGAGTCCAGATGATTGATGGCTGCTTGAAGACCGTGCCAGTTGGCCTGAGTGAAATGCCAGACTCGTCGACGCTGAGGAGGGCTCTCTGAGAATGGTCAGAGAGATGTCCACTTTGACAAGCACATGATCAGATGAGCCGATTGGAGCAGAAGAAGAGCAGCAGACATTTTCAGGGAAGTTAGTCATAACCAAGTCCAGAAGAGAAGATGCTCCGTTGAATGAGATCCGGGTCGGGAAATTGACAGATTGTGTCAGTCCCAGTGAGTCACAGAAGTCCTTTGCTGAAGAGCCATGGCTGGTGAGAGAGGTACCCACACCCAGCCAACTGGCATGGTGACAATTGAAATCACCACATATGAGGAGGAGAGAGTTGGGGTGGGTAGATAGAAGTTGGTCCATAATATCAGACAGCGAGATGTAGATGGAGTCATCACTGTTTGGTGGACGGTACAACACACATATGAACAAAAGGTGGGAGCGAAGGGGAAGCTGTTGCCAAAGGTATTCCTGGGGGTGAGGTGGAGAGAGGGCAGTGCAGGGCGAGTGAGGAAGAGAGTTTTTTTTATAAAGATAGCAAACCCCCACTCCAGGACGAGGCTCAGGTCTATCATACCGGAGGAGGGAGTAACCCGGGAGAGATACTAAGAAATCAGAGACATCATGAAGGAGGAAAGTTTCTGTTAAGCAGATCACGTCTGCTTTGTCAGAGGCAACCTGTATGGAGAGATCAGTCAAGTTTGAGCGAAGGCCCCGGATGTTTGAGGTCCACACTGTTAAAGAAGAGGAAGGGGGAGCATCGGATACAGAACGGGGGGGGGGGGGGGGGAGCGGTAGGGTAAGATGTGGAAGAGGAGGAAGAGGTAGGGAGAGCTGTGGAAGGTGTGCCAGAGATTTCAGAATAGCTTGGAGAAAGGGAAGAATGGGGTGGACAAAAGGTTTGATGTTGATTGGGTGAGGCGCACTGAGGTGTTATTTGAGGAGGGGGGAGAGTGAGGCAGAAGTTTGAGGGAGATGAAGGTGAAAGTTGGAAGGGGGAAGAAGCGGGGAGGATGCTTTGAGGAGGAGGGGTGAGAGGGGAGTCTAGGAGGGGAGGAGTGAGGGAGAGTCTCGGAGGGGAGGGGTGTGGAGTGGAGTTTAGGAGGGAAGGGGCAAGGGGGGAGATCTGAAAGGGATGGGTGATGGGGAAGATTTGGAGGGGAGGGGCAAGGGGGAAGATTTGAAAGGGATGGGTGATGGGGAAGATTTGGAGGGGAGGGGCAAGGGGGAATATTTGAAAGAGATGGGTGATGGGGAAGATTTGGAGGGGAGGGATGAAAATGATGCTCTGACGAGCTATTTAAAAATGGTACATCATCATCATAGTCATCGTCATCACCATCGTCATCACCATCATCATCATAATCGTCCTCATCGTCATCATCATCATTGTCATCATCATCCTCATCGTCATCATCCTCATCATCATAATCGTCCTCATCATCATCATCATGGACATCATCATCCTCATCATCATCATCATAATCGTCCTCATCATCATCATCATAATCGTCCTCATCGTCATCGTCATCCTCATGATCATCATCATCATCATCATCGTCATCATCCTCATCGCCATCATCATCATCATGCTAATCATCATCGTCATCCTCATCATCCTCATCGTCATCCTCATCATCCTCATCGTCATCATCATCGTCATCGGATCGATGTCGATTGGACAAAACGGCTACGATAGGGTTAAAGTGAAGAGTTTGACACATCTGGGACCTGGGTCCTTATCGAAGACCTCGGAAAATTGGAGCATCACATCAGGGAATCCCTTTAACCACTAAATGGCCACCTCCTGTGAATTTGAACCGATTATTACCTTTTCCACGAAGGTGCACGGAGGTTATTGTTTCACTCCTCTCCCTCTCTCTGTCTGTCTGTCTGTCTGTTTGTGGCATAATATTTCAAAAGGTTATGGACGGATTATGACTAAACTTGGTGGATGAGTTGGTTTGGAGACAAGAACAAGGTCAGAATCCAGATCGTACCTATCAGTGGGATACAGAACGTAAACTGTTCTACCTGGCGGAGGTGTGCGCTCCACCGAGTGTCGTTCTAGTTTCAACAGAGATGAGGAAACAAAATGCGTGGAATATTTATATTTTATTTCCTGCCCTTAAGGCAAAATAAACATATTAAATATGCTCCAGAATAGTTCTTATGTGTAGATACAGTATGTGATGGGAACTGGTGGGTATTTGTAGATATTGAAGTCTTGGAGACAAAACGTGCACGTTTCACCAATTGCTCCAATTGCTCCATGTTACTCCAATAAAAATACAATATTCATCTCTCGCAATGAGAAAATATTGAAAGGCTGCAGTTTGTACAATGTACTATACAAGAGAGCTGTTTGTCTGTGTGTGTGTCCGTGCGTGTCGCCATTTTTCTCAGAGATGGCTGAACGGATCTTCGTCAAACTTTCAGAGGTTCATCAGTAAGTACCTGGGAGAGGTTTAGGCAAAACATATTTTGGGGAAAAAAAGTTCGTTTTTTTTGGATTTTTTCAAAATTGCTCGATAGTGCCGAAGCCTTTTTGATTAATCACAGTTATATACAAGTACACATTCGCATAAATAAATACAAAACAATCACCAGACATTTGAACACAAATAAATCAAACAATTCCGGAAGTGTACGAAGTTGGTGGTACGGCTTCTTCTTCTTCCAGAACGTCATTATACTTAACTCAGAAACGTGACGAACGGCACATTCAGCAGCAAATATTCAACAAAAAGGTAAAATGATGATTTGACATTGTGATGGATTCTGATTTGGACGTAATTTCTTTTTCATTATATTTTCCCTCATTTCAAATATGTTAGTTTATTTTTCGGTTGAGCAACGCCAGGTATTCGAGCTTTCAACATTTTTATACTTTACTTGGGGTACAAATACAAATACAACTTTGTCTGGGGGGTAACATAGGCTATGTGGCCGCGGCCTCATGCGGGGGTGTGGGGGGCAGGCGTAAATTATCCATATAAATGTGTACCGTGTAGCACCACCTGGTGATGGCGGCAGAGGGTATTACAATTTCCTTTTTTTACTTGGGCAACACTGAGGTTAGACCACTCTTTGCACGGGTAAATTTAGAGGCGAGTGTGGGTATTTCTGGGCCATCCTCCCAACTTGGAGGCGAGTGTGGGTATTTCAGGGCCATCCTGCCAACTTAGTGGGGAATGTGGGTATTTCTGGGCCATCCTGCCAACTTGGAGGCGAGTGTGGGTATTTCTGGGCCATCCTCCCAACTTGGAGGCGAGTGTGGGTATTTCAGGGCCATCCTGCCAACTTAGTGGGGAATGTGGGTATTTCTGGGCCATCCTGCCAACTTAGAGGCGAGTGTGGGTATTTCTGGGCCATCCTGCCAACTTAGAGGCGAATGTGGGTATTTCTGGGCCATCCTGCCAACTTAGAGGCAAGTGTGGGTATTTCTGGGCCATCCTGCCAACTTTGAAGGCAAGTGTGGGTATTTCTGGGCCATCCTACCAACTTGGAGGCGAGTGTGGGTATTTCTGGGCCATCCTGCCAACTTAGAGGCAAGTGTGGGTATTTCTGGGCCATCCTGCCAACTTAGCGGGGAATGTGGGTATTTCTGGGCCATCCTGCCAACTTGGAGGCGAGTGTGGGTATGTCTGGGCAATCCTGCCAACTTAGAGGTGAGTGTGGGTATGTCTGGGCAATCCTGCCAACTTAGAGGCGAGTGTGGGTATTTCTGGGCCATCCTGCCAACTTAGCGAGGAATGTGGGTATTTCTGGGCAATCCTGCCAACTTAGAGGCGAGTGTGGGTATTTCTGGGCCATCCTGCCAACTTGGAGGCGAGTGTGGGTATGTCTGGGAAATCCTGCCAACTTAGAGGCGAGTGTGGGTATGTCTGGGAAATCCTGCCAACTTAGAGGCGAGTGTGGGTATTTCTGGGCCATCCTGCCAACTTAGCGAGGAATGTGGGTATTTCTGGGCAATCCTGCCAACTTAGAGTGGAATGTGGGTATTTCTGGGCCATCCTGCCAACTTAGAGGAGTATGTGGGTATTTCTGGGCCATCCTGCCAACTTGGAGGCGAGTGTGGGTATTTCTCCCCATCCTGCCAACTTAGAGGCGAGTGTGGGTATGTCTGGGAAATCCTGCCAACTTAGAGGCGAGTGTGGGTATTTCTGGGCCATCCTGCCAACTTAGCGAGGAATGTGGGTATTTCTGGGCAATCCTGCCAACTTAGAGTGGAATGTGGGTATTTCTGGGCCATCCTGCCAACTTAGAGGAGTATGTGGGTATTTCTAGGCCATCCTGCCTAACAGGAGGGTACCTGACAGTGTAAATATATACTGTATATATGAAACAAATAAAACTTAAAAGCGTGTGTATGTGTGCATGTCTATATATATATGTGTGTGTGTGTGTGTGTGTGTGTGTGTGTGTGTGTGTGTGTGTGTGTGTGTGTGCACGCATGTGTGTGTATGTGTATGTGTGTGTTCGCATGATAATGTAAAGCGCCATGAGGGTAGTTTGCTCTGCTTGATGGAGCTATATAAGACTCCTTTATTATTATCTATATAATAATAGCGTAAGGACTCGACTTTGTTATCCCTTTTACGCCGCACCCAGTGACCCGATGCCCACGGCACTAATGGATTTACGATCTACGAACCGCGCTCTTTGTTTATCACGTACAGCCATACTCGAAAAATCTGAATTGGCCGACGTTGGGGCCCAAAAGCATCCGATTAACGGCCCATACGACGCCATCTTTCGACGCCATCGTATTGGCGTCTGCTGGGTGAAGGCGAAGCGAGCCGTCCGCCGATTCGACAGTCGAAGGCGACAGCAAGCCGTCCACTGAGTGGACAATCCTGAGCATGCATTTGTGCCGGTGTCGTCGATCGCGGTGTATGCTAACCTCATCAGGTGGGTTTACCATAATTTCTTCCATATACTGTGATTATGATTACAACGAAGTGAAACCGATCAGCAGCCCATCAGTATCACATAAAGCAATAAATACCAAGGCTTCAGCTTCTGAAAGCTTAAAACAAAGTGTACTTCGCCGAGTGACGAAAAGTAGGCGTAGGCCTAGGCCCTACCTATCCAGTTGTTGTGTTTCCATTGTGGCCATGATCTCAACAAATGGCGTAGGCCATGTGGCGTCAGGTAGGTCATGATCAGCCCACCCCCCCTCCCCCCCCCCCCCTTTTCGTTTCACCAACTCCTGCATCTGCCACCGTTCATGATTATCAAAGTAGGCTTTACCCTGTTCACGATAAGGTAAAAATCAGTGAGTTGTATACGAAGAGATAAAAGGATGGCATTGACTTCGAGACGGTACGTGATATTTTCAAAAGTATATCGTGGCGTTGTCATTTAAGTCGATTGCAATAAATACGTTGTTCAAATACGCACTCTTCATTCTCATCTTTCTTCCTAACTCTTACTCGGACAAGGAAATCCCCTATGCCATCCATAATGGTACACTCTATCCATACACCACATCCTCCCTTCCGTGGATGTTCCACGGGTTTCGGCTAGTTATTATTATTATATGTGTGTGTATGTGTGTATGAGTTCGTGTGTGTGCGTGCGTGTGTGTGTATGTGTATATGTGTGTATGTGTGCGTGTATGTGTGTATGTATATGTGTATGTGTATATATGTGTGTATGTGTGTGTGTGTGTGTGTGTGCGCGTATGTGTGTGTGTGTGTGTGTGTGTGTGTGTGTGTGTGTGTGTGTGTGTGTGTGTGTGTGTGTGTGTGCGCGTTACTCCATCATACAGTATCTTTCATAAATATGACATCGTTTGTATCGTTTGTAAAATGTTTGTATCGTTCATCATGTTTGAATCACGAAAAGTATCGTTTGTTTGCTTCACTTTGCTCCATGTGTTTTTGATGTGTTTATAATCTTCTGCGTCACTCGATAAGTCTCTTGTCGCATCCAAGATGGTCATTGCGAGAGGAGACAATCATTTGATTCTGAAGGACATTTCCTTTGGGAAAAACAATCCATTTACCAATCACCATTTCCAAGAGAGACACAGTCACTTGTTTTGATTGTTCACCTTATATTGAGTATTCACTTTGAGATCACAGTATTCTGTTGTTTGTTACATCATCAGAGACTGTGTGTGTGTGTGTGTGTGTGTGTGTGTGTGTGTGTGTGTGTGTGTGTGTGTGTGTGTGTGTGTGCCAGTGTTATGTGTGTGTGTGTGTGTGTTAATGTGTGTGCATGTGTGTGTGTTAATGTGTGCGTGTGTGTGTGTGTATGTGTGTGTGTGTGTGTGTGTATGTGTATATGTGTGTATGAATGAGTGTGTGTGTATGTGTGTGTATGTGTTAGTGTGTGTGTATGTGTGTCAGTGTTATGTGTGTATGTGTGTGTGTGTGTGGGTGTGTGTTAATGTGTGTGTGTATGTGTGTGTGTGTGTGTGTGTGTATGTGTATGTCTGTGTATGTGTGTGTGTTAGTGTTTGTTAGTGTGTGTGTGTGTGTGTGTGTATGTGTGTGTGTATGTGTGTGTATGTGTGTGTGTGTGTTTCTGTGTGTGTGTGTATGTGTGTGTGTGTGTGTGTGTATGTATGTGTATGTGTGTGTATGTGTGTGTATCTGTGTGTATGTGTGTGTGTGTGTGTGTGTGTGTGTGTTAGTGTTTGTTGGTGTGTGTGTGTGTGTGTGTGGTAGTGTGTGTATGTGTGTGTTCGTGTGTGTGTGTGTGTCTGTGTATGTGTGTGTGTTAGTGTGTGTGTGTGTGTGTGTGTGTGTTAGTGTGTGTCTGTGTTAGTGTGTGTATGTGTGTGTGTGTTTGTATGTGTGTGTGTGTTTGTATGTATGTGTGTGCTTGTATGTATGTGTGTGATAGTGTGTGTTAGTGTGTGTATGTGTGTGTTAGTGTGTGTGTGTGTGTGTGTGTATGTGTGTGTGTTTTGTTCAGAAAGACTGCCGTTCCTCCATCTGTATTAAACCGGTGTGTACATTCACCAAGTTCCCTCCTTCCATTCATTGACAAATTCAGACTGATGATACCAACAGAAGTATGACGTCATAGATAGAGCATGGTGTCCTTTAAAGTGTAAATTCAACTGATTGTTCAGTTCGGATTAAACATCCCTCGTGGTATTCTTAAAGCTGAAAGGATATGACTCACACATGAAATCGTTTAATTTGAGCTTTTCCATCCGGGTTTCTTTGATATCGGCCGATGTATCTAGACACACCAGATGATAGGCAACTTGTTTTGTGCAATTTGCTTCTTGTGTTTGTTCGATGACGTCACAGCATTCTTGCTTTACCTCATCATTGACTTCTTTTCTGGACTGCACGTTCCATTTTGCAGAAGATAATCAGGTTTAAAATCCCGGAAATGTCACGGCATTCGTTGTTTTCAGCTCGCTGGATAAACGTGTTTGGAGATCCATGAGCTACCAGGGGTTTCTGTCCTTCCATAAACATTCCAAATACCGAATGTAATTATTGTCACAAGGAAGTTTGGGGTTAAAAAAGTTATGTTATATTCTGGAAGGTTCTGTGGATTGAGAACAAGGGAACCAAAATCTTGTGGTCGGCTTGGGGCTTCTGATTGGTTGGCACTTGAGGGGCCGACTGTGGGTTAGTTACACCAAATAGTGATGTGATGTAGAAAATACGGTCGGAACGTTCCAGAACTAAGATGGAGATGTCAAACATGGGTGACAAAGTTGTAGCCGGAAGACGAGAACCTTTGGCTAGGGCAACGTGTACGTGCGGCAAAGTGAAGGCCGGAGAGTGAACAGGTGCTCTCTCGAATAACACCTGGGGAGAAGCTGTTCTCTGCATTGGACTTGAGTTTACTCCTGACTATGTGGAGACGATTCTGCATCCCGTGTACCGGGGTCAGTCGTCAGAAACGAGCAACTTTGAACATTTCACCGGATCATTTGGCCGAATTGTGTCTTCCTCTTGCCCAGTCAATCCTGCTGATGCCGCCACCGAGCCACACAGACTGCCGGTTTGATCTCAACAAGAAAGTTAAACGACATCAAGGACCTCCCGACATCATTCTATGCTGTGATTTTGCCCATCTGTGCCTTTTGGGTTTCATGTCGATACACCCAGCGCCTTCAGGAAGTATTCACACCCCTTGACTTCTTCACATTTTCTTGTGTTACGGCATGAATTTAAAATGGATTAAATTCAGATTTTTTTGTCACTCAGCTACAAATAATACCCCATAATGTCAAAGTAAAAACATGTTTTTATAATTTATTTTTTTACAAATTTATTAAAAATGAAATACAAAAATATCTAATTTACATAACTATTCAACCCCCTGAGCCAATACTTCGTCAAAGCACCTTTGGCAGCGATTACAGCCTTCACTCTTCTTGAATTCGTCTGTATCAGCTTTGCACATCTGGATTTGGAGAGTTTCTCCCATTCTTCCTTGCAGATTTACTCAAGCTCTGTCAATTTGGATGGGGGAGCATCTGGTGAACAGCAATCTTCAAGTCTTTCCATATGTTATCAATGGGATTCAAGTCTAAGCTTTGGCTTGGCCACTCAAGGACTTTCACTTTCTTGTTCTGAAGCTATTTCAGTGTTGCTTTGGCTGTATGTTTCGGGTCATTGTCCTGTTGGAACGTAAATCTTCACTGCAGTCTAAGGTCTTTTGCACCCTGAAGCAGGTTCTCCTCAAAGATTTGCCTGTATTTGGCTCCATTCATTGTTCCCTCTATTCATATGAGTCTCCCTGTCCTTACCACTGAAAATAATCCCCATAGCATGATGCTGCCACCACCATGCTTCACGGTAGGGATGGTGTTAGATTGGTGATGACCTGTACTAGGTTTCCGCTAGATGTAGCACTTTGCATTCAGACCAAAGAGTTAAATTTTCGGCTCATCAGACCACAGAATATTTTGCCTCATGCTCTGAGTCTTTCACGTGCGTTTTTGCAAAGTCCAGGTGTGCTGTCATGTGTCGTTTTCTCTGGTGTGGCTTCCGTCTAGCCACTCTGCAATAAAGCCTAGGTTTGTGAAGTGTTGCAGAGACTGTTGTGGTTCCAGCAGGTTCTCCCATCTCAACCGTGGAACTCTGTAGTTCTGTCAGAGTGGTCATTGGGTTCTTGGTCACCTCCCGGACAAGGTCCTTCTTGCTCAGTTACTCAGTTTGTTCGGACCGCCAGCTCTAGGGAAGACTCTGGGTAGTTCCATATTCTTTCCATTTCCTAATGATGGAGCTAGCTCACTGTGCTCTTTGGAACTTTCAACACTCTAGAAATTGTTTTATACTCTTCCCCAGATCAATACCTCCTCACAATTCTATCTTGGAGTTCCACAGACAATTCCATGGACTTCATGGTAGAGTTTCTGCTCTGACATGCAATGTCAACTGTGGGACCTTATATGGAAAGGTGTGTTTCTGTCAAATCATGTCCAATCAATTGAATTTGCCACAGGTGGACTCCAATCAAGTTGTAGAGACATCTCGAGGAGGATCAAGGGAAATTGGATGCACCGGAGCTCAATTTGGAGTGTCCTAGCAAAGGGGTTGAATACTTATTAACTCAAGACATTTCAGCTTTTCATCTTTAATTATTTTGTAAAAAGATTCTAAAAAATAAAAATTCCACTTCGACATTATGGGGTATTATGTGTAGATCAGTGACAAAAAATCTCAATTTAATCCATTTTAAATTCAGGATGTAACAACAAAATATGAAAAATGTCAAGGGGTGTGAATACTTTCTGAAGGCAATGTATGTATCTTGGCAGAGATTTAGGCTAAGTTTTCTTTATGATTACTTATTATATGGGAGGGAAGAATTTATAATCTGTACATGATTGTGTAAATCCTCCAAAAGGCATTCTTGGCCAACGTGTAGTGGTTTCAAACCTTGCCCAGATTCCGAAGTGCCCACACTCAAAATTTGAGGCCTAAAGGTGCACAGAATAACCCACAAACAAAGGCACAAACACTTGAAATGATTCATATTTCAACGTTTTAAATGCTCAGCATTTGCCCGAACCCCTGTGTCGTTTCTTTCTCACTTACAGCACTGGGTACCCCACCCAAGCTGGGTCATCTGATCAAGATCGGCTTATTTGGACGTCAGTAAATCATCAAGAAGATTGAGCGTTAAAACTTTGGCAAAAATTAACCAGAGTGCACCACGGCAATGATGGTCCAAATAGCCACATTTCCTTCTTTGATGACAATTTCTTGATTTTCAGACTTACACACACACACACACACACACACACACACACACACACACACACACACACACACACACACACACACACACACACACACACACACACACACACACACACACACACACGGGGTGATGTGTGTGGGCGTTCTGAATACCTACTGATTGTGTGGGAAGGAGTCAAACCCCCAAAACCTAGCCCTGGTTCTGAAGTTCCTACATCCAGAATTCGGTTCCATATATACCTCCGTGACGTTTTATAACTAAGTGTATATAATCATTTATTTAAGCGAGGTGGTGATTCTTCTTCTGGGGTTAGTTTTTTAAAATTTAACTTCATAATAATTTCTAACTTAATTCATACTTGCATGGGATAGGGTGTCACTCCACTGTACCTACGATCTGTTTTTAAAATTCCCTCTAGATGATGGACCCAGATTGCATATTATAGCCGGCGAAGCCGGTGTTGTCAATAAACGAGTACGTATTATGTTGAAAACCTGATTATGCCTTGGCTCGAGAATCTGAAGCGCAGTGGAAGCAGCCATCTTGCGGATGCGGAAGTATGCATAACAAATTTAAAACGTTCATTAGGAGTTTCTTTCACCCGTCATCGTTTGATTCACAATCTTATGCACCTCCAATGTATTAATAAAATAATTTAAGACCAATATCGGCCCGCACGGGCCTGGTTATCTTCAACGAAAATCGTCATCAAACACCAGAACCAATGAGATTCGAGCATTTGAAAAAATATTATTACGCGTTTCGGAGGGTGAAAACGGCGTCAAATATTCTAACATTGACGAAGAATTATTTTTTAGAAATCTCGCGGCCGTATGGGATAGTTTTTCACGGCCAGAAATACGGTATAAGCGGTTTACATATTTAGTTTAGAAATACGGATAGTTTTTCACGGCCGGAAATATCCGAAGTTGAGATTGAGTTGAGATTCACCGAATTAATCAATGCAAGCTAACGTCTTCTGGTGGAGGAAGCTGCCGTGCCCGGAGAGTCAGAGAACCAGCCCTGGCGTCTGACAGCGACTGAAGTTAGAAGACGACACACATACGGTACTGTGAAAACGTATGTTAAGCCCAGTTAAAATTTCTTAAAATAGGCCTTAAGCTAGCACATCGTATAGTTACTTCCTTAAGCTTCTTGTGACATTTATTGTATTCAGGTATTGCCATTGGGGAGGACTCTCTGCTCTTCTCTTTTACCAAGTCTTACCAGGTACGGTACCTACTACACCTACCTACTACCAACTACCTAACCTACTGATGCCATAGTGATGGGTAAAATAGTGGCAAGAGGCTTTGGCTTCGCCGGCTCATTGCGGCTTTGCAGTCGGTACTAGTATTTTAAAATATGATTAACCACCAGTTGGTGAACGCTGTTCAGGCTGCTTTTGCAAGCCACGGCGTTACAGTAGACAGAGCTCACATTTTTGTGCGATATACTTTCATTGCATTAATAGAGTTAGTATATTAAGATACCTACAAAAATATACTTATTAAAACAAATAACTAAATCAAACGTCGTGTTTGGAACTCAAATCAAATGTCTGCCATGTCGAACTAGTTCATTGCAAATGTAAAGTGGACATTTTGTCTGCTCTTAGTCTTAGTGGTTTCCACATTTTGCTGATTTCCTGCTTGATTTTCACATTTATAGAAGACTATTTAAAGGTAAATCTTTGTGTTGCCGTTTTTGTGTACTTCATCTGTGCTGTCCACAAATTAATTGACCCAATATGCATTTTCTTAAAATTCCAGGTCATCGCATGAAAATTGACGATTTTATGTGACGCTGATAGTCATGTACCTGGGTCATGTGATTGATGCCGAGGGTCTACACCCGACAGATGAGAAAGTCCGAGCTATCAAGGATGCTCCGGCTCCATGAGACGTAACTGAATTGAAGTCATACCTCGGTTTGCTTCAGTTCTATGGTCGTTACATCCCGAATGTGCTTTGCACGCGTGGGTTCGGATCCCATCCTCGTCGCCATGTAAGGTATCTCGACAGACTACGATCGATTGTAGCACACGTTTATTGACTCTCCCGATACAGGCCCGATTCACAGCAGCGCCATCCGAGCTGGGCCGTAACTTCCGGAAGAACGGAAATAAACCCGCGGTCACGGTGTAGGGATACAACGGTGAATATTTGCAGCTTCATACATGACACTGATCTTTGCCCTTTTAACAAAATTATTCATTTGCCTTCCCCATATTCTCATGCACCCGAACACACACACGCACAGTCGGACACTGCACATACACACGGACAATGCACACACACACGGACACTGCACACACACATACGGACACGGCAGACACACACAGGCACACACAGACACAGACACTGCATGCACGCACACACACACACACACACACACACACCATTCAAAGATTTATGGCAAGTTATGAGTGGTGGCAATTTGACATCTCGCCCCGAGCGTTATTTTCCTCGATACGCCACTGCTCCACTGTATCTGCGATCTGTTTTTAAAATTCCCTCGAGTCTAGACTCTAGATAGATGAGGGACCCAGATTGCATATATTTTTTGAATATCATCAACCACCGCTTGGTGAACGCTATGCAGGCTGCTTTTGCAAGCCATGGCTTTACAGTAGCTGCCTTTTTTTTTTTTTTTTTTTTTTTTTTTTTTTTTTTTTTTTTTTTTTTTTTTTTGTAAACAAGATCGAGGCTCGTGAAAGAGCGAACATTAATCACACAGAAAGACAAACCGACACATAAAACATAACATAGGGAGCGGTAGACAAGATGGGGAGAGAGGGGGAAGGACACAAACACAACATTTGAGAGCAGGGACCGAGAGACATGGAGACATCGAGAGATCCGAGAGAGGGTGAGGGCTTTGGGGGGGGGGGGCGTGGGAAGGGGGCAGTGGGAGAGGTATAAAACATATGGACACTGCCAGGACTTCCAGGAAAGAAGTTGGAATTTCAAACAAGGTGGATCTGGGGTGAATTAGCGGGGGTAGAAAAGATCAAGGTTTTGGATGGGGGAAGATAAGAGATGGTGGTGAACAGCTGTTTTAAAGACCTGGAGGGAGGAGTGGGATTGAAGGGAGTGAGGGAGTTTGTTCCAGAGGCGGGAGAAAAGAGGAATGAAAGAGTGAAGGTGAGCGGAGAGCCGAGATGTCGGCAGTTTAACCATCAGAGGGTTGCTGGCAGATCTTGTGCGACCTGTAGGAATATTTGGGGGACAGAGCACAGAGAGAGCTGGGGGTGCAAGGCCGGAGAGGAGTCGGTAGAAGACAGAAAGACCACCTACCTGCCTGCGGTGAGTGAGTGAAAGGCCCTCAGAGATAGCTTCATCGCGGGAGATTCCAATAATTCTGTACCCATTTTTTCATTGACTAACATCACTTTTTGTACGATTATAGTCACTCTCCCTCCCCCCTTCCCGCTTCCTCGCTCCACCTCCTTCCCTTCTCTCTCTCTCCTCCCTGCTCCTCCCCTCCTCGCTCCCCCACCCCTCCCACCCCCCTTCCCTCTCTCTCCCCCTTTCCTCCTCCACCCTCCCATCTTCTCTCCTCCTTCCTTTATATCTCTCCCCTCCACCCTCCCTCCTCTCTCTCCCCCTTCCAGTCCACTCACCTCCATTTTCCCCCTCTCCTCCTTCCTCTCCTTTCTTTCCATTCCCCTTTCACTTCCCCCTCCCCCTTACCCTTTGCTCCCTCCCCCTTCCTTCCCCCTCTCCTCTCCCTCCCTCCTCTCCCCCTCATTCATACTCCCGCCAGGAAGCGTCTCATTGTTACCCGGCAACACAGGGTACTTTTGCGAGTACATATATATGAGTATTGTGGCCATTGATGATTTATGATATTGCGATTGGGCATGTAGAGAGGATGGAGGTTGTGGTGAGCGGATTTGTGAGGAGGTGGTTGGGAGTGCCACGCTGTTTGACGAACATTGCCTTTTATGGTCAGGGTGGAAAACTCCAGTTTCCCTTGATATCTTTAACTGAGGAGTTTAAGGTGGTGAGGGTGCGGGAGTTCATGATGTTGCAGGATTCAAATGATTCAGTGTAAACTAGAACGCCACTCAGTAGAGCGCATACTCCCGCCGTGGGTGGCTGCTGCTGAGCCCCATCTTCCAATGGTAAAAAAATCCTTCAAAAAATTCCTGGATCTGGAATAATATCCTGAGCTTCACCAAAAACTAATCAATTCTTCCTTATCGCAAGGGAAATCATCCCACCAACTTTCATCCAAATCCGTTCAGAACTTTTCCAGATATCTTGTTCACAAACACACGAACACACTAACATATGAACACACATACGCGCGCACACACACACACACACACACACACACGGAGGGACACGATCGAGTGCATTACTCCCTGGCGGCAGTAATAATGCTCTCCCAGAGAAGAAGGGAAGTCAGAAGTGGAATGCAAGAGCAGAGGTGGACGAGATGGAGGAGCGGTTGCAACAGGAGGAGGTCATGAGGATGGTACAGCACAGGAAGCATGGCTTGGGGTGGATGAAGCATGAGCGATGGAGAAAGGCATGTGTGAAAGAGAGGAGGAAGATGGTTGAGAGGGAGGTGAGAAGAAAGGAAGAGGAGGGGAGATCTGTGAAAGCAGTCGGACAGGCACAGCAAGGTGCTTGGACTAAGTGGGAAGGTGTGCGGGTGTGGATATTGAAGTGGTAAGAGATTTGGAGGATGGAGCCAATATTGTTGAGTTTCCTGTTGCGGGCAACGTATGATGTGCTTCCGTCACCAGTAAACTTGAGATTGTGGGGGTTGTTGTACAAGGAGAGATGTTATTTGTGTGGAGGTTTGGGAACGGTGCAGCATGCACTGAGTGTATGCTCAGTAGCATTGGCAGCAGGACAATACAGGTGGCGACATGATCAGGTGCTGGCGGTGGTTTGGGAAGATGGTGCAACAAGAGGTGCTGAGATTGAGAGAGAGAAGAGTGGAGAAGGAGAACGATGGGGCAGAGGTGTGGTTTGTCAAAGAGGGCCAAGTGGTAAGAGGTGGGACGAGGAGGAGATGGAAAGCAAGAGGGCTGTCAGATGCTTGTGACTGGCAGGTGGTGGCAGACCTAAAGCCGCAATTGGTATTCCCAGAGGTGATCTGTGTGACAAGGTTGCGGCCTGACATTGTCATCTGGTCAGGTGCAACAAGACAGGTCATCTTCAGGGAATTGTTTGACCTTGGGAAGCGAACATGGAGGAGGTGCATGAGAGGAAGAGAGGAAAGTACAGTGAGCTGGAGGCAGAGTGTCGGGAGAAGGGTTGGCGAGTTTCTTGTCAGCCATTTGAGGTGGGGTGTAGAGGGTATATTGGCAATTCCTTTTCTGCATTTCTTGTTCGGCTTGGAGTGTGTGGGACAGAAAGGAGAATGATGTGTGACAAGTTTTGTTGTTGTGGTCTGTGTTCTCACTGGCTGGCGGTGGGAGTATGTACGCATCCAGGTGTAGCTGCTGCATGTGGAGGTGTATGTGCCCCTGCTGGCCCGCCTTAGCTGGCCGTATTGAGGTTGAAGGGCCGAAAAGGGATGATGCTGGGGACCTCGACTGAGGACCCAGTCAGTGAAGCACACTTGTGACTAGGTGTGTTTTGAAATTATGTATATGTATGTGTATATATATATATATATATATATATATATATATATATATATATATAATATATATAATATATATATATATATATATATATATATATATATATATATATATATATATATATATATATATATATATATATATATATATATATACGGTTTTGAGATTAGTATATATGACATCATTAAAGGTTAAAGGTTTGCCCCCCCATAGTTAGTCGACAAGCAACACGTAGGCCCAGTTAGAGTATTAGTTATGTCATAGTATGTGTAAGAGTAGGCCATTTCCCTCGTAATAATTGCGTTGTGTAAAAAAAATGAGCTTAGGTCCTTTCATTTTGCGGCCACTCTCCAATTCCATCTATGGGGAAACTCGATCCCGCGCCCCATTTTGGCTGATCCCTCCGTGTGTTACGCTTTGGCTGCCAGCAGCATTAGCTGCCCTTTGTTCGCTCGAACTAGTGAAATGACATGAGGTAGGCCTGAAAAGAGGGAGGAGCGCAGGGTCGAAGAGGGGCGGCGACAAGGAGCACGTCAGTGGCGATGACGGTAAGGGCTACCAGCCAACCAGGGCTCTGAAGGCATGGCGTGATGGGGCGTGGTAATGGCGCGTCTGGCAAATGCTAGAAGGTTCGCTGAGCAGGGCTATATAAGCCTTCGTACAAAGCCCTTGAAAGGACTGACCCGGAGTTATGAGAGAGGACTTGTTGGAGAACTTACGAGGGCTCGCGTGCACACGACAGTATCGAGAGGATTTGTCGGAGGACTTGAAGGAATTGAAAAGCGCATAGTTAGCGCCTATTTGCTTATTACATACCCAGCCACCAGTGTAACTGCCAGAACCCAGCCCTACCGTTTGCCCCGTAATTATCCCGTGCACGCCAACGACACGCGGAGAGCTCCTGCCATCTCTACGATTCATCTTCTTCGCGGTGCGAGCTGGGGACCGGAGGAAGAGCTGCCCGGACGCCATCCCTGGTCGTGCTGACCTGTTCATCTGCAAACCCCGTGTGAGTGTGTCTGAGTGTGAACGGGCCCGTTTGTCCAGGGAATAAGTTAAGACTGTGATTAAGGCTGCACTGTGTCTTCTTCTTCTGATCATTGTACATCGTGTAAATAAATCTTGTTATTCCTTTTCTTCCAATTTGACCGCTTCTGTGATTTCCATCATTGGGTAAGTGTGGCACGATTAAGAACCGCTTGGATCGGGGTCTAGTCATTGATAACGGCTCGGGTCACGGGTTCGCTAACGCTCGGCGTATCCACCAACACCCGTGATTCGTGCAGGGCTTATTTCCTCGTTTCTGGGCAGCGCGAGTAATTAGGTATTACTGATTAGTCATACGACCCTATTTCGCGCTGTCCGGGAAGGACGTCATAGGTCCCGGGTCCCGTCAGCTAGTCAAAGACAAGGGGACTAATCCCCCCTTGGTAAGGGGAAAAGGCCGGCGCTGAGATCCGCAACAATATATATATATATATATATATAATATATATATTGTTGCGAATATGGAATTTGGCCTCCATATCCGCTTGTAAATATTCCCCTATTTTCTCCAATACTCCCCAACTTTCCCCAATCCCCCATTCCCTAGTCCCATTGCATGTAAATAACAATCAGTAGAGCCGACCTTCCCCTTATTCCCCCATTAAATGTCGTGCCCAGGTCCACCGCACCACACGTAGACAACTTTCGGACATCTTCCTAGTTATTCTTAATCTATGTCAGTTAAGGCCTCGTTTCCATTAATTATGACTCTTCGTTGCACCAGAATGTGATTATATGGCATCAGTAGTGAGTTTAGGACCTTTCCCATACCTCCTCCCATCTTCTTCCCCAAACAACAACAATAACAACAACTACAACAACAATTACAACTACAACTACGACTACAACAACAGAGGGGCGGGGAGTGTGCGTCCTCACACCGGCTCGGTTACCCGCCATGACCATGCGCTCCACGGCGTTACCCCGAAGGGGCTGGCTGTCAGCTCCTCGTCAGGGGCGGAGCCAGTAACCCCCCCACGCACCCAATGAGAAGCAACGTGCCGATTCCATCTGGGGCGGAGCTAACGAGCCGAGGGCGTGTCACTCCCCGCCGGATATACGCGGCCCCGCGCCGGACGTGACGACAGATGCGCCTCAGCTTGGAGAGAGAAGCCACCGCCACCCCCAGCGCGACGATACCTCCCCGCATCTTTGGACCGGACCGGACCGTACTGTACCCTGCCCCGAGCCCAGGAGGACCTGGAGCCATCGATACCCGCTTTCCTGTCATCAACCCCCGTGTGAGTCAGCCGTTGTCCCGTTTGTCTGTCGTCTGTCCGGGGTTAATATAAGAGTGTGTCTAAGTGCCTGTCTTTCTGTGATTATACCTCTAGCCCCTGTAATCTGACCTTTCCGTACGAATATAATCTCCTCCGGAGGTCTTGAGAATTGAAACATTGGTGTCGTATTGTGTTATTGTAATCCAGCCGGGTGTCTTCTTTTTCTTATTGAGCCAGCATCGCGCGACTAGTCAACGTTCGGGCACAATCGGGTAACTTGTGCAGACGTGGTCATACCATAAAACCGCTCGGTAAATAACATCCAAGCCACGTCTGTAACAATTGGTGTCGAGGAGTGGAATTCGAACCCGGGACTAAATTTATTAGGCCCAAATTGGTAACAAGTAGAATCGATTCGGAGCGCGTTTCCCGCGCGAAATTATAACGGCGAAATTTGAATTTGTTTTACGAAAATAAAATAAAAAACCGAATTTTGAAAGTCGCGCTATGGCGGGTCAAGACAGCTGGGGTCCGGTAAAGGAGAGTGAGGTAGGGTCGGTCCAGGACCAAATTGAGGGACATGAGGGACATGAGGAGAGCGAAACAGCGGGGGTAGCAGATGCGCGAAATGGCGCCTCGCACATAGCTACGGCGGCCGCACCCGCTGCACAAGTGGGAGGGATGGCCCAGATGCAGGTCCTCATGGAGCAATTTATGGCGCAAATGCAGGCGTCCCTCAAACTGCAGAGTAACCAATTGGGGAACCGGATGGATGCTCATAGTGAGCAAATGAGGGTTGATAGTGGGCGAATGGAGGGCCAAATGGGGGTAATGGGAAACCAAATGGGGGTAATGAGGGACGAAGCGAGGGGTACTGGTGAGAAGGTAGACAAAAATTTTGAGGGGTTAGACAACGGGATAAAAGAAGTGAAAAATGGGTTAATGGGGGTAGAAAATAGAATGGCTGCCCAGGAGAATCAGATAGAGGGAGTGAAAAATGGGTTAGAGGGGTTAGAAAACAGTATGGAAGGCAAATTGAGGGACATGAGGGACCAAGCGGAAAGGGAAGTTAAACAAATGGAGCAGCAGATAGAGGGGGTCAGAATGGGGGTAGAAACCAAACTGGATGCTCACAGGGAGGAAATGGAGCAGATGAGGGTGGCATCTGGGCAGGAGATGCAAGTGATGGGAGAGGAGATCAGAAGAGGAGTGAGTGAGGAGGTCGGAGGAGTGCGCGAGGAGGTGAGGCACTGTAAGGAGCACATGGAGAAGGAGGTGAGAAAGGGGACTGTAAAGTTACAAGGGGGCATAGAGGACCTGACGCAGGAGGTGGAGCAGCTGACGGTGGGACAAACGGAGTTAGTGGAGCAGGTTCAAAGGAACACTGCGGTATTAGGAGGTTTAAAAGCGACACAAAACGACATAAAAAACGACTTGATAGCGACAAAGAGGGAATGTCAGATGGTACGTGAGGGACTGACAACGAGGTTGGACGAGGTGATAGAGGTAATGGAGACGAAGGACCGGCAGGTGAGGACGCACATGGAAACGGTCAAGGTAGCCTTGGAGGACGAGCTTGAGGAGACGTACCGGGGAATAAAAGAGGTGAAGCACAAATTAGAAGAAGTGGAAGAAGGGATGAGCGAAATTAAGAAGCGACGGAGAGGGGATAAGAAAGAAATAAAAGAGGAGACAAGTACACATACATTCAAAGTACACCGCCCCATGCCAAATAATTAAATATGCTGCAGCGCGGCATTGCCGGGGCGCCTCCGGCGCCCGGCAATACCGCAGTGCAGCTCATTGAGGCTGCATTGGGAGGGAGAGGTGTACACTAATTGATTGATTAATTGTATAATTAAAATCAATAAAAGATTATCACAAAATATTTTCATAATCAATTGGCTAATCGCATAACTAAACCAGTAGTGCTTCATCCGAAGATGTATCTTTTAGAAATTTAATTAAATAAGTCATTTATAAAAAATTAAATAATTTATTGATTACTCAATAAATAATTAATCGATTAATCAATAAATACTTAATAGATGAAATGATTAATCAATAAATCAAAAATATCCTTGATAGCCACATCACTTGGTCACTCATGTCCAAATATTAGCTTCCCAGCTCAAAAGGTGCCTGAGATATTGGCCAAATGAGAAAGAAAATAAATAAATGATTAATAATGAAAATAAATAAATAATAATTATAAAAAAATTAAATTATTAATCAATTTGGTCAGAGAACACATAAACTACCACTATTTCATCAGAATCTGTAACTTTAAAAAAAAAATTTTTTTTGTCATTAATCGAATAATTAAATAATTAATCGATTAATTGATTAATTAATAAATCAAAAATATCCTTTGCAGCCAAATCACCTGGTCATTGGCATGTCCAAATATCAGCTTCCTAACTCAAAAGGTGCCTGAGTTAATAATGGTCAGAAGAGAAATGAAATTTAATTAATTAAATAAGTACTTAATTAAACGCTAATAATTAAATAACTCCTCAATTAATTGATTATTCAAAAAACAAAAAATACCGTATTTGACAAAGGACTTGCTCACTACTGTGCCGAAATTTCAGCTTCCTAGCTCAAAGGATGGCTGAGATATCGTCCGGACAACCAAGAAAACAAACAAACAAACAAACAACCAGAGTGAAAACTGAGTACTCTCTTTCAGCGTGCGTCACTGCCGAGCCCCCTTTGGTGCCCGGCAATGACGATTTGCAATGCCTGGAGATGGCATAGGAAAGGAGCGGTGTACAATAAAAGAATTGGTCCAAAGTCTGTGTTCAAATCGTGATGATGTGCCCATTAACCGGATGAGGGATTCGCAGGTGATGGAGGAGAAGCGAAGAGGAAGAGGACCCGGTGTAAGTGGTGACCAATATGGTCGTGCGTATGATGCGCCAGGGGATTTAAGGAGCTTGGGGGTCGAGATGGACCCGGGTGTTCGTGAGAGGCCGTTGGTGAAGTGTGCGACAGGTCTGGTGTGCGAAAGAGGAGGTGTGCGAGAAAGTCCGACTCTGGGGTGTGTGAGGAAAAAGTGCGTGCCAAGGAGTAGTGAGGGTGCTGGCGAGAGTGAGTCGGTCGTAGCGCGTGTGCGAGGGAGCACATGGGAGCGCGGTGTGGTGAGTGTTACAGAGGGTGTGACGGGAGAGTGTGCGCAGGAGTGTGCGCGAGAAAGGTGTGTGACGGACAGGTGCATGAGGAAAGAGTGCGCTGTCAGAAGTAAGGAAGAGTGTCCACCTGTGGTGAGTGTTACAGAGGGTGTGACGGGAGAGTGTGCGCGAGAAAGGTGTGTGACGGACAGGTGCATGGGGAAAGAGTGTGCTGTCAAGAGTAAGGGTGAGTGCGCTGTCAGGAATGGAGGTGAAAGTAGTGAGAGTGACATGGAGCGTGAGTTAGTTGTGACAGGTGAGCGAGGATGTACACCTGGGATGGAAGGATGCACACCTGGAATGGTAGAGCGTGAGTGGGAATGCACGCTGGAGTTGGTGGTGAGGCACGTGGTTGGGTGTGCGAATGAGAGCACACCTGTGATTGTCACAGAGGAGGTGACCGAGGAGGGGGTGCGAAGCGGTGTATTGGTGAGGTGTGCGAGCAACGAATGTGTGCCAAAGTGTTCGGTGGTCAGGTGTGTGACCAAGGCTGTGAGTGGAATGGGTGTACCTGGGTGTGTAAGGAAAGGTACGAGGAGCATGGGCACGGCTGGATGTGTGAGCAAGGAACGGGCTGCGGGGTGTAAGCGTCCAGGTGAAGCATCGACGTTAGACGGGATAGAGTTTAGAACGACTTATAGCCGAATCGGGCCCTCGGTGCGTGCTGGGCCTCGCTTTGAACGGCCGCGTCCGTGCTCCACTAGGCGGAGCTGGCAGCCCGATAGAAAGGGTCGTCATGGCGACCACTTTTTGGTGAGACGTGCCGGCAGGTCGAGATCGGGGCATTGGATGGCTCCGTGCCGAGATGGTGCGTGGGATCTCGGCCCGGGTAAACCTCCTTCCCTGCCCCGAATGCCGGACGCATCCAGCCGCTGGCACAAAACAACCAGCATCCATTGCTTGGCTTTACGAAGCCGGGCTTTGGACAGGGATTGGCGCACCGAGAGGTATTAGTGAGTCGACTGGGTGATGAGGTTAGTGTTTTGGACCCAAAAATTAGAGAAAAACAAAATTTGATGATTGGCAAAGGATTGGCAGTAGTGATTGGCAGATGATGGGTAGTGATTGGCAAATTTTTAATTTGTTGCAATTTGATGTGCAAAATTGGTAGTGAGAGACCCCCGATGGGGTGGGATGGCAAATCTGCCACCCTTCCCATGCTGTGGGGCAAATGCGCAATAGCTTATGGGGTGTATGGCAGTGAAAACTAGTCCGGGTGGGTTAGGATATTGTGTGTAGGGATCTAGAGAAGATGACCTTAGGTAACGTTAAGTTTAGTTAGTGACTGATACCTGTAGTGGGGACGCAGGTAGATTAGTGTGGATGATAATGACGTGGGAGCGCAATAGTTTAAAGGGACGACTGGGAAGCGCAAGTTTCAGAAGGGAGTAGTTAGCTGAGATGATGCCGTGTGTGTGAGGATGGAACAGGTGTGATTGCACAGGTGTGCAATTGGACAGGTGTGTGGAGCAGTGTATGAGTAGTGAGTGTGTGGATCAGCGCGAATGCGCTTGGGGAGAGAAGGGTGCAGGTGGCACCAAGTGTGAGAGCACAGGTGTGCAAGTACAGGTGTGTGGAGAGAGTTGGAGTAAGTGGTACGGAGTGGTGTGCATGGTGCGAAGGTGTGAATGGGGGAAGAGTGGACCCCCATCACGGATACCCGGGGCGGGTAGTGTAAGTGTTAGGTAGAGGGTACAGGTAAATTGTGGTTGGATATTGGCATTTGTGGTGCGGTTGCAGAATGGTGTTGTGGATGGGTGCATTAGTGTTGTGGAAATGGCTGGGCGTGTAGCCTGTTAGTGTGTGTAGTTGGTTGGGCACTCCACCACTGTGAGGATGTCGGCCAGGTGAGGCCGCAGGTGGGCTCTGGGAGCCGGTAGTTGTGAGTGGGTGCCTGAGGATCCCGGGTGTGGATCAGGTAGCCCAGTGCCAGAGAGGGCACCGAGTGGGGAGAGCGCCAGAGGGCCTGCCCCAGTTAGTTAGGTTAGGGTAAGGAGCAGGTAAGCTCGGAGGCAACCGCAGTGGTGGAGGTGTGCAGGTGGGTAGACCCACTGGGAGAGGTACACGCCACAGCCCAGAAATTGTGCGAGGGCACCGGGAGATGAATCGGGGGAGTGAGACCCCAAATTGAAGAGCACCACAGTTTGGCCAATGGGAATTGGTTTTTAGAACCCATAGTGTAAGAGGGCCAATGGTTTGGCCGGAGAAAGACCCCGGGTAGTGTAAAGTTGTTAAAGTCATTTAGGAAATAGTTAGGATTGATGAACCTGTCGCACCATACGCAGCCACTTACCTGTGGTGATGATGATGACTCCACACCTGTGTTTTCTTTGTTTTGTGCAGGAAATGAGATTGCTGTGAGGATTTGTGAGACGCATCACGACGTGGATGAGACATTGGGGTGATTCCATCTCTCCCTCCCTAGGAGGGACTGATGATGAATTGGTAATGGCAAATTTTGATGTTGAGTTGAAAATGGCAAATTTGATTGGTTAGGAGGGAGAGAAGACGAATTTGGTATATGGGAGGAACGGGGAAGACAGTAGGGATGTTTGTTGATTTGTAAAGTAGATGTTTATGGGTAGTGTTGTGTTGTGTGGATACAGTAAGGGGTAAGGGAGGGGCCATGTAGGTTACCTGGTGGGGGGGGGCGTACGATAGGAACGTACCTGTCTCACCTGGTTCCCATGTGCCCCCAGTGTGCATCACCTTACATTGCGTGCACTTTTGCGCCCTTACCACCTTACTCACTTGTCTGCTTCTTTTGTCTCCCACCTCCGAGGATCTGGCTTTGGGGTAGAGAGAGAGGAGAGAGAGGTGCTGGCTGCGCAGTTGTGGGCCTGCACTTTCGCTGTTTGCTGCCGGGATCGATACACCATATGGACCGCAATGTTTGTGGCCACCCACAATGGACCGCAGTTCGTTTGCGGCCAAGCACCACCCGGGGATGGACCTATGGGTCAACGTGGCACCTATGCCATACAGGTGAACCACTTTTAACACCACCAAGTGCACCACAAGAAGAGCAAGAGACACCTGCAGGGTTAGGGGTTGTCGAATTTATTTTTATTCCAATGAACAATGGTGACTGCACCGATTGGTGGTGGGGTGGTGCTGTTGATGCTCGGGAAGGGTGCTCTGCACGTTATTAAAGGCCGTCGGCCACAGAGCACTCGTGGGTTGGTGTA
>NW_027616491.1:217500-225000 GCF_964187855.1 Myxine glutinosa | reverse complement strand
GTTGTGTGTCTGTCTGTTGTGTGTCAGTCTGCGTATCTGTCTGTCTCTCCATCTGTCTGTCACTATGTGTGTGTGTCTGTCTGTGTGTGGGTGTGTGTCTGTGTCTGTCCAGGCCATAACCTTTTTACCATTTGAGCTTTTGTCATCAAACTTTTAACAAAGCTTTATTATGAGAACATGGAGCTCAATTAGGAAATGGTTTTTACCTCACATTCATTATATTTGGTTTGCAATTATTCTTAATAAATTCATTATTTGTTGAATTTCATTTCTGCCTTGTCTCGTGTCTGTGTTCTGTGGGTTTCGGATTAAACCCCGTGTGGTTCCATCTGAGGTGAGCACCTTGGTTTTCCTTCACCTGCGCATGATGGACTGACCGCCAAATTTTTGGCTTATTCGCCTCCGAGTTAAAGCATCGTTCGGCTATCTGCCGCCCATGATCATAATCACCAATGACACGACAATATATATATATCATGGTTCTTGGAAATATTTTGAAGATGATTTGTGTTATACAGTGTTCAAGTATATAATGCAATTTAAATAAAGGTTTAAATAGGTTTAAAGGTGGATAAATAAATTAATTCAGGGTTTTACCACCGTTTTACCCAGTGTCTATTACACCACCCTTTATAACAAGTTACATTTGTTATTTGTGTCTGTTGTTTGTGTCTTTTGTAACGTCCTTGAAATCAGCATAAGTTTCCTGTTTGGAATGATTTTCATTTTTGTTTGACTGCGCGACGGGCAGAAAGAGTAAAGATGTTGGAGATGAATTCAGAGTGAAAGTGCGGTAAAACGGCAAACTTGTCTTCCCTTTAATGTTCTGAATCGTGTTCAAAATACAACATTCCATTTAAATAAGTTGTTCCTCCATCACAAACTGAAAAGGCGGCTATGAACCAATTCCTTAACTGCGCTTTTCGCTTCATGTGAACAGCGTAGTATCCTTTGTGAGGGTAGGACATCAGGCCTTGGTCATATTATAAGGTGTCGACATGAACTGAGCACATATATCTTTCTTTATGACACTTCCTTGTCTATAACCACCATGGTGTTGAAATCCCTGCGGTGAGCATCTACAGAGAGATCAAATCAGTTTAAAAACAGATCCTTGCAACTACAGACCAATCAGCTTGCTCCCAATAATCAGCAGGGTCATGGAATCAATCATCGCCACTGACATCAAATCCTTCCTCTTCTCCAATGGCTTGATCTCTGATCATCAAATTGGATTCAGACCAGGTCATTCTACTCTTGACATGCTGCTTTTGCTGTCTCAACAATGGATGGAGGTCCTCAATGCCAAACAGGAAATCAGAGCTGTCTCCCTTGACATATCTCCTGCCTTCGATACGGTCTGGCACTCTGCTCACCTATGGTATCCATGGAAATCTCCACGCATGGCTTGCGGACTTCCTCTCTGGTTGTAATCAACGTGTGGCCCTGAATGGATTTCTCTCATCTCCCCTTTCTGTTCAGGCTGGAGTTCCCCAAGGCAGTGTTCTGGGCCCTGTGCTTTTTCTGGTCTACATCAATGATCTCTCTGACTCTCTTGAAAATCCTCTCTATCTCTTTGCTGATGACTCCACTCTCTGCCGCTCCATTCCTCATCCCTCAGATCGGCAGTCTGCAGCCTCCTCACTCTCTGCAGACCTGGACAAAATCACAGACTTGGCAAACAAGTGGAACATGTCTTTCAATCCTGACAAATCTCACACTCTCACTATGTCTCTCTGAAAAGACCGACTGGACAACCCTCCCATCAATTTCTCAACAATCCTCTCCAAGAAGTTCTGTCACTCAAGCTTTTGGGTCTCACTATCTGCCATGATCTTTCTTGGGAAAACCACATTTCCAAGCTGGCCTCCAAAGCCAGTCACCGACTGGGCATCCTCCGTCGTGCAAAGTCCGACCTTCCTTGGCACACCTGAGCTCCTCACCACATACAAGGCTTTCATCCACAGCTCAATGGAATACTGTTCTCCCCTATGGGCCGGTGCTCCTGCCTCACACCTAGCTCGGCTTCACGCTGTTGAAACCAAAGCTTTCAGAATCATTGGAAGCTCCGGCGATGAAGCTAACTCCGAGGGCCTTTCACTCCTTCACCGCAGGCAGGTTGGTGGTCTTTCTGTCTTCTACCGACTCCTCTCCGGCCTTGCTCCCCCAGCTCTCTCTGTGCTCTGTCCCCCAAGTATTCCTGCAGGTCGAACAAGATCTGCCAGCAACCCTCTTATGGTTAAACTGCCAAAATCTAGGCTCTCCATTCACCTTTATTCTTTCATTCCTCTTTGCTCCCGCCTCTGGAACAAGCTCCCTCACTCTCTTCAATCCCACTCATCCCTCCATGTCTTTAAAACAGCTGTTCACCACCATCTCTTATGTTCCCCCATCCAAAACCTTGACCTTTTCTACCCCCATTAATTAACCCCAGATCCACTTTTTTGAAATTCCGACTTCTTTCCTGGAAGTCCAAGCTGTGTTCCTCCTTCTTCCCACGCCTCCTCCCCCAAGCCCTTTCCCTCCCACAGATCTCCCGATGTCCCTGCTCTCAAATGTTGTACTTGTGTAATTTCCTCTCTCTCCCCATCTTGTCTCCCGCTCCCTTTGTCTTATGTTTTATGTCAGGTTTTTTTTTTAATGATTAATGTCAGCTCTTACACGAGCCTCGATCTTGTATCCAAAAAAAAATATATATATATAGAGCCAAGAGCTCTGATGGAACCATTAATCCTGAAATAGCAAACACCTTGTGTGTAAAAAAAAAAGACAAGTCTTTAGGTTTGAAAAAGAGGTGACAATGGGTTTTGTCCACAGCAAAGCGCACTAAATATTCAGCGTGGATGAGGTTTTGGAGACGACCAGCACTGATAATTAATTCAGAGACGAGCGATAAAATGAGTACAGTTGGCCGAGGGGCCCCACCGACTGCGGTGTATGTTCACTGCCTCGTTTGCTTTTCCAGTGATAAAAATTCATCTTTGCAAAGTAGTCTGGGTTAAGGTGCAAAACCAGAACCGGTAATGTAAGGTGGATTAAAAAATAAATTGTTATTTCAAATGCCGCAGATTGTTTTTCCAAATTTGGTTTCGATCACGTGTAATGTAATACGTTAAATAAATAACTACACAACGTAATTGGCAAAGATCTCATTACCCTAGCTACATCTGAATCACGTGATCAAAGGAAATTACTATGTCAAACAACAAGCATCCTCTTTTTATAGCTAGTGTCGAGCACCCGAATGAAGCTTTTTAAAGTCGAAGACTCGCCCCTCTCACCATCACATTTCGGCCATCCTGTCCTGGGTGAGACATTAGTGTAGTTTCAATATGGGTAGGGTAGTCTACGTACAATGGGTTGCCACACAAATAAATATGACACACATGTTACGCTGTCACGCAAACTTTCTCAGGAATTGATTTTTGTTGCTCCGTGTTGCTCCAAACCAATTTTTCCCCCCCTTTTGGATTGTGATATTTGTCAAAATGTTCAGAAAAAGACATCAGGCCAAAAATCCTTAATACCGTCGTTTCCGCAGAGTCCGCAGTCTCCCTGACTGAAGGATGTGTGATGTCATGACTTTAACATTTTGTGAAGTATCGCAATCAATGTTCACACATCCATGCTCACAGACACACCAACTACAGAGATGAAGTAGAAAATAGATGAAAATGTTGAAACATAAGGGATGTGGGGAAGAATAAGGGCAAGAATAAGGGCAAGGCCACAGGGGTGAGGGGTGGGGGGGGGGGGGGGGGGGGGTGGGTAGATGGAGACACCCGCAAACTCTTAATCACAGAAGTGGACGGAAAAAATGGAAACGTGGAAGGAGGTGCACTTGGGGGAGGGTTAATGGAAGTAGAAAATATTATGGGAAAAAAGAGGAACGAATGAGTGAAGGTGTCCAGTCATCCTGGATTTTGGGGGTTTCGCCAAAGAGGGTTACTGGCAGATTGTGTGGCCCAGCTGCAGCAACCGGGGGTAGGTGACATCGAAAGCACAAAGGTGCAAGACCAGGAAGGAGCGGGGTAGAAGATCAAGCAACCACCGACCTGCATGCGATCGGAAAGTTATAGGCTCGGAGATTAAACTTCATCGCGGGAGATTCCAATGATTTTGAAGACCTTGGTTTTCACAGCATCAAGCTGAGTAAGGTGTGACGCAGGGGCACCAGCCTAGAGGGGAGAGCAGTACTCCATCAACCTGTAAATAGGAGTTCATGTGTGCCTCGGAAGAATTTTGTATGATGGAGGATCTCAGTCGGTGACTGGGAGGCCAACTTGGAGATATGGTTTGCCCAAGAAAGACCATGGCTGTCAGGAAGGCCTAAAAGTTTGAATGACAGAAGTTCTTCAAAAAGATTGTTAAGAAATTAGATAGGGGGGTTTTCCAGACGGTCCTTTCGGAAAGAGGGCATGAGATTTGTCAGGATTGTCAGGAAAGACATGTTCCAAGTGTTTGACCAACTTGTGATTTTTTTCAAAGTCTGAAGAGAGGGAAGAGTCCACAGTCTTCCTGTCTGAAGGATGTGTGATGTCATGACAGAGGATGGAGTCATCAGCAAATAGATAAAGGCGATTTTCCAGGGTCAGAGGATTGATGATGAAGATTAGGAATAGGACTGGGCCCAGAATGCTGCCTTGGGGTACTCCAGCCTTGAAAGGGAGAGGAGATGAAAATCAATGAACAACTCCACAGACATCCCCATCTCCGCTAACCACAGACCTGCACACAGCTAAGTTCTGATGCTTCACTATGGTGTGTGTACAAAATGCTTATGCAGTCGTACCTTATGTGTTTTATTGCCCTCATTGGTGTGGTTTTATTACCAGGGATGTCCAGCGGAAGTCCAACACCTTGTGATGGATTGGCGACCTGTCCGGCATTGCTTCTTACCCCAGAAATTTTTTCGTGTGAACACCCCAGTGCTCGGTCCAGAGTAAAATCCTCAAGTACCACCAACACCGGTTCGCTAATCGTGCAGACTTTACATTTTAATAACTTATTTCTCAGCTTCTCTGACATAACACCGATGGAACCTTCTAGTCTGAGTTCAATTCCCAACGTGATTGTACTTTATGAAGTGGGTGATTTGCAGGAAGGGCGCCGTATCGCAAAGCGCAACATCGCCCGCATGGACATCAAGCTGATAGGGTCCCTTAGGAAGACTCCTCTGTGTCTTGTGAGGAAGTGTCGGCGAGTTTATGCCCTAAATAGGCTCGGAGAGGTGATGGACACCACCATCGTGGAATTGCCAACATCGCACCCCACCGGGAAAGTCCATTGCGGACAGATGATGATGAACACTCATCTTAAAATTTTGATTTGGATTGTGATCTGCAAACTAATCTGAAAAACACAATTGGCATGTCTGAGGAAGGACTCAAAAATGGTATTCATGATGAAATGGATATTACTTACCAAACCAAACATGCTTTTCCTGAGTCGCAAAAGGTTAATATAATCTGGTAGTTATGATGATTATTTTTTACCAGGAACTCATGAGGGCGTATTTTTGGCGGTAATATGGTTGCGTGGTCTCAGCGCGTGTGAAAGTGTCAAACTTTAACCACAAAATTGCAAGGAACGCCAAAAACGACTCGGTTCCCAGCACACCTCCGCATCTTGCGGTTAATGCAAATACCGGTCACAATCATCGCCCTGGAATGTCACCGTCAATCCATCAATGGGTACCAAACAGGCATGTCTCGGTTACTGGGTATAGTCAACCTCGACATTCATGGTGTTTTCTTTCCAAGCCAAAAGATACAAGGTGATCCAGAAGTACCTTATAAAATCCATAAAATGTTGTTTAAAATTATATTTCTAATGTTCCGCCTTTCATTGATTTTCTTTTCCATATGAAAATGGCCGGTCCACAAAGAGGAGCAAAGAGGAGCTTTCTCTTCTCCGATTTACTGGCTAAAACTGGCTGACAGATGGAGTGGATCTCACCGGTTGACGATCAATAAGTGACATCAAGTTGATTAACTAAACATGAAAATGCACCGAATGTGCATCACTAATACTCCCAACAATTTGTGACTTTCCTACATGTTTTCAATAGCCCTTCATTTCATCCCCCTCACGATGTCTATCTTCATTTGATCATGAGATCAGTTATGATCAGTGATCATGAGAAGTCCGGTATCCAGAGAATGCCAGCACAAGACTAATAATTATGCTTCCAGTCTGAACCCGTCATGCGTCCTACGCCACCCACCGTGCATCCCGCACCACCCGCAGTATGTCCGTGCATCTCCCCCAGCCTCCGCCATGTGACACGGAACAGGATTGATAAATGGAACACGTCTTACTTCCCAGAAAATCTCACCGTGTCACTACTCACCTACTACCAGTAGTCAGTACAGTGAACAGTACAGTCAGAGTAGTACAGTGAAAATGTCATCTACTACCAGTAGAATAGTAGCTATCACTCGGAAATCATTGTCAAATGAACCCACCTATCCATTTTGTTGGTCATTCATTGGAACCTCTCTTCTCTTTTGCCTCTTGAAGTCTCTCTCAGTTCAGGTTCAGTCTCTTGAACCATTAGGCATCACCATCAACCATGACCTTTAATGGGCCACCAATGTAGCAAAGCTAGCCTTCAAAACCAGCCGCAGATCCTTCGTCGACCCAAGTCTTTCCTTAGAAAATCAGTTATGCACGGTCTTCAAGGCCTTTGTCGGTAACTTAATGGAGGACTGCTCTCTGCTATGAGCTGGCACCCCAGCACCACATCTGTCTCTCCTCAATTCTGTGGAATCCAAAGCTCTCAAAATTATTAGAATCTCCCATGATGAGGCCGAAGCGCAGGATCTGCTTGTCTCACACCATAGGCAGGTCGGTGGTTTCTCTGTTTTCTATTGCCTGTTTTCCGATGTTACTTCCTCTCCTCTCTCAGTCCTTTGATTCTACCTATCTACTCCAATATGCACCTATTCTTCCAGAAACTGTCCTCCTGGTTTGGCTTCCAAAATCCAGGCTGTCTGCACACCCTAACTCTTTTATTCCTCGAATCTCCCGTCTATGGAACGGCCTTCCATAGGCTGTTCTGTCTCACTCTTACCCCAGGACTCAACAAGCAGTGCACCGGTATCCCCCATCATCTCCAAATCTGACATGATCTTTATTACCCCCATTAACCTTTTCTAACCCAACCATCTTACGTGCTAGTTTCAGTGTTTCCTCCCCTTCTTACTCTCCTTTTATCCTTTTCGTTAATTCCCTTGATGTTTATTGAACTGTCAGTTCTACCGTGCTCTTCCATGAGACTCTTTCTTGCAAAGAAAGAAAAAAATTAACTAGAAAGCATCTGGAAATGCTTTTGAATGACCACGTGATTGACAATGCCACTCGTTAAGCCAACGGACGCACGCACGCACGCACGCACCGTGTTTCATGCTGCTTGCGATCTCTGTTTTCCGAGCTAACCCGGTGTCCCTGGTGATGTAACAGGAGAATGTGGATGTATATGTTTGCGACGCGACGCCA